>NW_009911512.1:0-11928 GCF_000696875.1 Nestor notabilis | reverse complement strand
GAAAGAAAGAAAAAAACCAAACCCAACAAACCCAACCAAAAAACACCCCAAAAAATAAGAAGATCAAAAACTATATTAAGAAATTGCAAAGTGAATTTTGAACTTTATCATCTTTTACTGTTTAAGTCCTGGTATAAAATTTTCTCCAAAGTACTGTGAAGTCCCCTAGTTGTTTCCTAGACCTGGAGGTCAAAGTTGATTTTTTTATTTATTTATTTTTTTTTTTACTTTGATAACAAGTAAAGAGGTAAATACAAAAATTATTCAAATTGTATATCCACCTAATCTCATTGAGTTGAACTAAATTACCCTATTACCTGTTGAGAATCTGATCCTACAAAGTCCAGTTAAAAAATGCACTATAAATTATATTACAGTATTTAGCCAAGTAACAGGCAGATACATCAGGGATGAGAGTCTTTATCTGGGGTTGATGAAACATGAGTTCAATTCTTGTTCAAATACAATCATCCTTTTTTTCCCACAGTTTTTTTGTGCCCATCCAGTGGAATTAGCCCCAGGATAAATGAAGAGAGATCTCACAGTGACAACTTAGCAGCAATTTGGGAAGCTAGTCTTCCTTTTCTGTTAGATACAGCTTCTCAGCTGAGAAATAGTACATCTGTGGCACAGTAGAAAGGCCTGTTACACTCAAACATACTCTGTAAGCCACTCCCAATTTATACGTTAGCATCCAGTGAATGAGTTTCGTCAACTACATATATATCCATCTCGGCATACCTTTCAGCTTTCTGGACCTCAGTTTCCAAGCTCTGAATTGAAGTTAATAGTAATTTCCTGCTTGACAGGTTTTTTCTAAGGATAATTACATTAAAGATGCAAGGGTAATCAAATCTGAGATAATAAATTAATTTTAACATCATTATAAGAATAATCACAAGCTTAGTAAAAGCTTATACCTATTTTTTACTAAATCGTATTGATTCAAACCAGTCCATGCTTAAAAACTACATTTTTTAAAATCTTCTGAAAGCATCACAATCTAGCTATGAACCTTATGACACTGTTCAATTTTTGGGGAAAAAAAAAAATATTTTAAATGTATATTTTTGAAAACTGCTTAAAGTTTTAGAATAGTTCTGAATTTTTTTTTTTATTTTTTTTCCTCAGAAAAGCTTGCAATTGCTGGTTCTTCCCGTAGCAACCTACTTTATGTATTCTTGCTCTCCTCTTCAGTTGATAATCAAAATTAGATTTAACTTCTAAAAAACTTGCTTATGTGAAGAATTTGTTAAAAGTTAAGGGAACTATTTTTTTTTTCAGGCTCATGAATTTTAAAGAGTAAACTGTATGAAAATGAGAGCTTGGAAAAACACATTCTAAAAATAAGTATTGGTTTATGTTTTATTGCATGGCTCTTAGTCTGTAGGTAATAAAGGTTTAAGAGCACAGGTTTGCTTTGCTTGCATCACTAATATCTTATGTACATTTTTCAGCATCTGAGGTAAATTTAACATTGATACTTGGCACATTTGCTAAGGACCAGATGTATGATTCTGGGCAAGGATCTTGTTTTAATATGTGATACACAATATAATATTAAGCATGATCTTAGAAATCCAACAGAGTAAGGAAGACTGCAGCAACTGTTCTGCCATCTTATCAGTGTGTGTTACAGTCGACAGAAAAAGACAGAAAGGGTTAATGTTAGACATATTTTTAACTGAATTTTACTTATGCTTTATTAACAGCTACTTGCACTTTATTAATCATAATTTTCAGTTCTTTTCCCCTAAAATAAGTATATCAGAAATACATTTAAAATATTTAATGAAGAGTAGAGTTGAGACTGCTATGCTTTTTTGTTTTGGAGTTGGGCTCAACGCAGAACTGAAAAAAAAAACCCTACAATTACTCCAATTGAGATTTTTTTATAATATAGAATTATAGAATCATACAATGGTTTGGGTTGGAAAAGACTGTAAGATCATCTAGTTCCAACCCTTGGGACTAGAGGTTTGGACTAGATCATCATCTTCGGGGCCCTTTTATGGATTTGCTCCAACAGCTCCATGTCTTTCTTATACTGGGGACACCAGAACTGTACACAGCACTCCAAGTGGGGTCTCATGAGAGCAGAGTAGAGGGGCAGGATCACCTCCTTCGACTTGCTGGTCACATCTCTTTTGATGCAGCCCAAGATATGGTTGGCTTTCTGCATTGGCTCACATCTCAAGAGTGCCAGGGTCCCTTTGGATGGCATCCCTTCACTCCAGTCTATCATCTGCACCACACAGCTTGGTGTCGTTGGCAAACTTGCTGAAGGCACACTCAATCCCACTGTCCATGTTGCCAACAAAGATGTTGAACAGGATCAGTCCCAACACCAACCCCTCAGGGACACCATTCATCACTGGTCTCTACATGAATATTAAGCTGTTCAGCGAAACTCTCTGCTTGCAGCAATTCAGCCAATTCTTTATCCAGAAGATGGTCCATCCATCAAATTGACGTCTCCCCAATTTAGAGACAAAGATGTTGTGTTGGATTGTGTCAAATGCTTTGCACAAATCCAGGTAGATGATGATGTATCTGTGTGCTGTTACTTCCAGTGTGTAAGCCAAGTTAAAGTAGAAGGAATTGAAAACTAATCTGCTGCTTGCTCATTGTTTCGTTTCCTCTACCTTTATTTTCCAGCCAGCAACCTTCAATGTGTGGCAAGAACTTCTTCATAGTACCTCTGAGATTCCAGAAAAGTCTCTTTTTTTAAATCATTTCTGAGTGTTTATTACATATTTGTTCTCTTTTTAGTGTTCTTTCCATCTGTTCTTGTCTTTTGCATGTTACCTCTTCTACCTTGCTTGAAAATCTCCACTGAATAATCAGAGCTAGCAAAATCTCCTTGTGCCTGTCTATAGTTCTGCACAATTGTGTGTAAACAGCAAGGAAAAGCCACAAAGGCTGGTTTCTCCTCTGTTACGCAATCACACAGGTTCAACAAGAAAAACATTTACACAGTCCCTTATAATCACATTACCTTCTAATTTTCCTTGCTTGCTAGGTTGGCTTGCTCTTTTCCATCAGCTTTCCCTATACTTGCCTTCTGTGGATTTTTACTACTTATTACAAGAAAAAAATTAAAAGAAATAATTATTTTTAAAGTTTTTAAGTGAAAATATGATGGTTTTCTTCTGATTTTCACTGTGGATAAAGAAAATTTGTGGAACACAAGATTTGATCACTGTAATTAAGTAGTCGTATTTTCTGAATTCAGCATGGGACAGTTTGTTTTCAGGAAGAAAACAGTGATACCAGTTATCATCAGTACATCACCCAGTTATATGCTGCAAATCTGTAGCTGCCATCAATAACCGTGTAACTAGAAGTATCTTGTTGACTTTCATAAACATGTTGACATCTTTTGTGCACATCAGAATGAGCAAGTACTTGAGGATGTCAAATTAAAATGAAATTACAGACCAAAAAGTGTGTGATAACAACTTTCTGGGGGAATTTTCGAAAACAGGACCAAGATACACAAACTTCTGAACTAATGAGATTATACAGATACTAGTACATGGTTCAAAACAAAAACAACAACAAAAAAAGCACCATCAATTTTATCTTAACATTTCAAAAGTAACTTTCCTACATGGTTCACACATAGCTTTAGCCATATCTCTGGAAAGTAACAAAATAAAAAAAAAAAGAAGGGAAAAAATTCCTAAGATAACTCATTACAAATGTGTACATATAGTTATAAAAGTCAAATTCAAAATTGCTCAAGAAGGGGAATTAATTTAATATAAAACTTTATTACAGGTAGTGCTAAAAAAGAGGATACACTGAACACACAATAAAAATTGCAGCATTATTTAAATATCTCAAATACTATCAGCACATCAAGGAGCAATAATGCACAGAAATAGTGGGAAAATCTTAAACTACCATTTATTAATATAAGTGATGATTTTGGTATTCACCTGATGCAGCCACAGGTTTGATGATAGGTTTTTTATGAGAGCAAGTGTAAAATTCAAACAAGCTGAAGCAGCAATATAATAAAAGGAAGGTTTGAACAGAAATTGTGAAAGTCTTATGGCTTAGCATAATCTTTTTTCAATTTAATATGCAACACACAATCTGCTGTTATTTAGTCTAAATTAAGCTATCACTTATAAAAGGAAATGGATTGTTTTTATTTATTTATTCCAGATTTACTGTAACAATAAATCTATTTTGTGTGAACTGGTATTTCTTCAGCTTCTTAACTGAAAACAGACAGAAATTTTTAGGCAAACTGTCTCTCACACAATCCTCTGAAACATAACAGAACCTAATTTTGAATAGATAGTAAATGTAGATTTCTTCCAACCCATGCAAAATGTGACTATCTTCACATCACATTCCCCATGTTTCCCTGAGTTTCTCAGTCTCAAACTCATTGCACTTTCTGCTTATTTCTAATTTTGAAATACATCACTTTGTTTAAACAACACAAAGATTCCATTTTTCGTTCTTTAAATACACCAGCTGTTAAAACAGAAAATACAATTTATTAGAAATTGACAATAATAGCAGCAATTATTTAAACTTTTGTATTCTCTGTGAGTTTTGCTGCACAATATTTGGAATTAAAAGTAATTTATCCTGAAAAATACAATTTCCTTCCCCCTTCTAAAACATTGTGTGCTGTGTCATTTAGCCTTATGATAAAGGATGGCTTTCTGTTAAAGTTAGTGGATCAAATACTTGCCATGTATAAATCAACACACTAATTTATTTCAACTTCTTCTAAGGGTTTATCTGACTTCTGCTTCCAAGGAAAATATCTTTTCCACAAATAATTTTCCAAACTAATGTTTACATTCTGAAAATACACATGAAATGAAATACATGAGAAACATTTTGTCTTTGCTCCATTTCAAATATAGTTAACGGTAAAATTAGCTCCACTCTTCTATAATTATATATTCTTCCATATTATAGTATTTTTCTGCATGGCTGCTTGATTTTGCACTGCAAGCAGCAAACTTTATTGTTTGTACAGTATGCTTATACAAAGCCAACAGTCATAAGCTTTGCTCTTTTCCATTACAAGAAAATAGCAGCACTGATTAAATGGTACATTTTGAAAGTGTAAGGTTAATCCAGCAGAAATCTACTTTAATGAAAAAAGGTTCAATCTTCACTTAACAGTTGCAGACGTAACCCTTGAAGTATGAAATTTAGATAGAAAATCAAAATGTAGAAATATGCTGCAATATGCACAAATAACTATCAAATAAGTACCATTCATGAACTATATGTAATTAAGTTTAGCTATTAAAATATTTCTGCTCATTTATGTGAGAAGCAATCTAATATTAAACTCTACCGGGCACAGGAGAAAAGTCAAACCAAACCAAACCCAAACCAAACATGTTATATGGGACATTTTACTAAATTATATTAGATCTGGAAATCTTAATTCTAGGATCATTATCTTTTGTTCATTAAGCTTCTTAAACAAAATGTATTGATTTTAATGAATGTTTTGTCTGAATAATGTAAAAATAATAAGTAATATAAAACTAAAAAAATATTTCAACCTTTAGATTGGCATTAACAATTTTAGGTGTTAGTTTGAAATAAAATAAAAATATAATTGAGGATTTTTAAAGTGCAAGTAGCCTTCCATTTTCCCCTGTGTTTAAGAAAAAGTTCCTGTTCAGTAAGATTCTTTTCTTCTAGAACATGTACAGTGACAGAGCTTATCAGTGTGATGTCAGTTAACTGGTTTGGTCAATTTCTTTTTTTTTTTTATTGTACATATTTTGTGACTGTAATTGTTGACAGTTTCTGGAATCAGCTTATTGTTTTAACAGAGATTTTGTTGCATTCTGCAAACAACTTTATTTTTTTTTTTAAGAATCTGAAGGTATTTCTGCTATTAATTCTTATTTACATTGGTCTTGAACTGCTGGATTAAAGATGCCTCTGTTTGAAACATGCACAGAACATTTGAACCACAGAAGTAATTTTTTTAGTTCCTGTCTCTGTAAAATCATTATTTTGGCTGTCTACATAATTGGAAAACTGAATCTTTTTGCTTTCTTACCCTAAAGAAAATTATTATAGCCAAATTTTTGGCCAGCATAGGTCACCATCGCTGTTACCCTTATGTTAATTTCTGTCACTGAAGAATTTAGTTATCTTTTGTTCAAACTGAAGTAGACATTCTAGGAACAAACTCTTGGTTTAATAACTACTTTTCATCACAGTTTCTACACATAGAAATACTGACTCTTTGATTTTGTTACATATTTCACATTTCAAAATATTTCTTTCCCTCATATATAGTCTGCTTAATATATGAATAACATAATATATGGAATTGTAGCTTGACCTCTTTATAACCCCTTTGTGATGATGGGACAATTTATTCATCTGCTTGGTCACCTATGAGATATAAAATCTTTAAGATTGATGTAATTTATGAGCCATTTCAGAGCTTACAGTAACAAAAAAAAACAAAGATGCAGCAAGATACTACCTTTAAATGTAATACTGGTAAAATATGAACAGAAGAGTGTCAAATACTTTCACAACTGTACTGGCTTTCCATTGTACAGGTAAGATCACATACTGAGACTTTCATTGCAGATTTAAAATTTTATATGAGCTTCTGCAAAGGAAATGATAGTAAGAGAAAACAGCAAAGCATAAGGAGTGTCAGATGTAAAAAAGAAACACCACCCACTATTTTCAGCAGTTTTGCTAGACCCAGTATATACCTGAACTATAGAAATGTATAGAAGTGAGCTACAATTAAAAAATGAAGCTATGAATCCTTTTAGAGTACATTGCTAAATATCAAAATGAGTTGGAAGTGGTGACACTGGCTTAAAAGGCAGCCATTTTTCTTCTCCTATTGGGTTGGATGCTAAACTTCTACTGCAAGTCACATAAGGACAATGCAGGAGCATGATCTTATGCTGTAGCATAGTGCAGTGGAAAGAAAAAAAAAAAAGCAGCTATTAATATTGAACTAGAAGCCCTACTTCCAAAGTTTTCATTATTTGAATGGACCACTATAACAATTATGACTCATGTTATCATGCTACAGTCCTCATATGGACAAAGCTTCCTTAATTTTTAAGTACATTTTTATCTAGGAAAGGGCTACAAGGTAAAAGTAAAGGCAAAGGCAAATTTTTTCGACAGTTATTATTATATTAACTATAAATTATTCTGCATTTCATTGTCATCATGTAGAAGAAAAGAATGCATGCAAACTTTATCCTTAGACTAATTTCATTCCTGATTTATTCAGTCAAACCACAAAGAAATATTCTGATTCCACAACTCATCACTATGAAAAGCAATTCTAATATCACAAACAAGAAATTATGTTACTGCTGTGTGAATCATCCGTACAGTGTTTGTCAGTCATCACATATTTATTTATTTTCGTTTCTACAATGTACATTACCAGTGTTACCAATGCAGTGAGATAGAGTATATGAAAAAAAATGGGAAATAGGACTATCTATCTATCTATCTATCTATCCATCCTAAATGTGGTAATGTGGTTCCAAGTAATAAGAAAGAGTTTGAATAGATCTAAGAAGTTCAATTGAGACTAGCAGCATCAGTCTTTAATCTTAATTAATTTTTAAAATCATTTGCTAATCTGGAATGCGAGCACTTACTTTGCAGATTAGATTTAGGATTAGGATATACGTAGATTTATTTGTTGGCATTTATTATGATTGATTAAATATTTTTAGTTAAGAAGCATTGAGTGCAATCATTACAGATATGCTTTTTCAAGTACTATTTGCAATAAATCATTATTAGTTATTGTTGTATTCAGTTGCCCACTGACTCAGATCATTAATTCCTGTAAATTCTGCTTAAACATATAATGTGAAAAGGAAGGACCAAAGTTCAAATACTAGCTGCTTCTTAACTACAAACAATTTTACAGCTGAGAAGCCTAAGTTCAAATTAAGTTCTAAATCCACCTTTGGCTCTGAACGTTCCAGTTAAGACAATAGGATTCCAAATTACTGTATAATTAATCAGCATAGCTTCAATGGTATTTTAGTGAAATATTAAGTGTAGAAGAAAGTTACATGTAGCAGCTGATGTCTGAAGAATAAATTATTACTCATATGCTAGTAGCTATTCTCAGTGATATTGGTAAATTTTACATTGTAGTGTGTGGTAAATTTGATAAACATTAAATACATTTGTGGTGGGTCGACCATGGCTGGATGCCAGCTGCCCTTTGAACTACTCTGTCACACACCCTCATCAGCAAGACAGGGAGAGAAAATAGAATGAAAGGCTTGTGAGTCAAGAGATCACTCACTAATAACTGTCATGGACAAATCAGACTCTGCTATGGGTAATTAATTTAATTTATTGCAAAGCATAACGAGAAATAAATCTCAATCTTAAAAACACCTTTCCCCAACCCTCCCTTTTTCCCAGGTTCAGTTTCACAGGGCACAGGCACAGAGGGATGGGGAATGGGGGTTTCAGTCAATTCATCACATGTTGTCTCTGTGGCTCCTTCCTCCTCAGGGAAGGACTCCTCACACTCTTCCCCTGCTCCAGTGTGGGGTCCTTCCCATGGGAGACAGTCCTCCATGAACGTCTGCAGTGTGAGCCAATGGGCTGCAGTTCTTCACGAACTGCTCCAGTGCAGGTCCTTTCCAGGGGGTGCAGTCCTTCAGTAACAGACTGCTTCAGCGTGGGTCTCCCATGAGGTCACAGGTGCTGCCAGCATATCTGCTCTCCACAGGACCACAGGTTCTGCCAGGAGCCTTCTCCAGCTAGGGCTTCTCACTGTATCACAGACTCCTTCAGGCATCCACCTGCTTTGGTGTGGGGTCCTCCAAAGACTGCAGGTAGATATCTGCTCCACCATAGACCTCCATGTGCATCAGGGGGACAGCCTGCTTCAATATGGTCTGCACCACGGGCTTCAGGGGAATCTCTGCACTTGGGACACCTCCTCACCCTCCTTCTTCACTGACCTTGGTGTCTGCAGAGTTCTTTTTCTCATGTATTCTCACTCCTCTCTTCTGGCTGCAATTGCTGTTGCACAGCATCTTTTTCCTCTTCTTACTTATTTGTCCCAGAGGCACCACCGCTGTCACTGATGGTCTTGCCCAGCAGCAGGTCCATCTTGGACCTGGCTAGCATTGACTCTGGCGGATATAGTGGGAGCTTTTAGCAGCTTCAGAAGCCACCCCTGTAGCTCCCCCAGTACCAAAAACCTTGTCATACAAGCAAAATACATTATAAAGCTGCTGTAAATGTGAAGCAACCTTTGACTTACTCTTATACCAAATACAACTAATTTTTGACTTCCTTTACTAGCTTTTCCTCTGTCTTTACTGGCACAACCATTTCTTCATATTGCAACCCCTTCCATTTCACACAATGTTAAAGCCAACTTTAGACAAAGAGATAGGTCTTGCAATTAGTTCTTTTGCCTTCAGAGTAGACATATTACCACGTATTTTGATGTGCATAATAAGTTGATAACTGACAGTGACAAGGAAAAAGTTTAGCAAGTGCTAGAATTTGCCTAAAGTTATTGTTTCAGTTATATTAGGTAGTCTTATAGTTAATACACTATTTTATGTCTTGACCACACCACACAGCTTGGTGTCATCAGCAAACTTGCTGAGGGGGCACTCAATCCCACTGTTCGTGTCATCAATTAAGATGTTGAACAACACTGGTCCCAGTATCGATCCCTGAGGAACACCACTCATCACTGGTTTCCACTTGGACATCAAGCTGTTAACTGCAACTCTTTGAGTGTGACCATCCAGTTAATTCCTCATTTACTGAGTGTTCCATCTGTGAAATCTATGCCTCTCCAGTTTAGGGACAAGGATGCTGTGTGGAACAGTGTCAAATGTTTTGCACAAGTCCAGGTAGATGACAACAGTCACTCTTCCCTTTTCCATCAACGCTATTGCCCTGTTGTAGAAGGCCACCAAATTTGTTAGGCATGATTTGCCCTTAGTGAAGCCTTGTTGGCTGTCACCAATCACCTTCATAATGTTCGTGTGCCTTAGCATGGTTTCAGGAGGATCTGCTCCATGGTCCTGCCAGGGACACAGGTGAGACTGACCGGCCTGTAGTTCCGAGGGTCTTCCATTTTTCTCTTTCTGAAAATGGGTGTTATTTTTCCCCTTTTCCAGTCAGTGGGAACCTCACTGGACATCCATGACTTCTCAGATGCAATGAATAGTGGCTTAGCCTCTTCATCCTTCCATTTCATAACATACTGCTATTGTTAAGTTTTTGATAGAAAGTGCATATCTCTCTTTACTATTTCTTTAAATGTTACTATGCTCTACTGACACTCTTTATTCACAATTTCTTACCCAAAAATCCTCCTTCTTCTCTCATTTCCAAAAAATTCTTTTGCCTTGTATTAGAAAAAAAAAAAAGTAATTTCTTTGAAACAGTCTGTCTTATTTCTATGACACATACATATTGCACAGAAAGCAATGCACAACTCAAATGCTTTTGTAATACTGAAAGTGACCATCGATGTCATTGTTATAATATAGATATAATACTGAACTCATACTAACATCTTCAAACATGAAGAAGTATGCTCCCTAGAGCTGAAGGAAAGGCAGGATCAATTTCTCCTGTTGATGTGAAAGCTCATGAAATGACATATTTGAAGGTTAATGTTGATGTGTGATTATAGAGTGAAAAACATGAAGAACTGTTCTTACAAAATGTCAGCCTCAAATAACAAGAATCTTACAGTATAATATTATTCTACTAAATCACTATTGTCTTATATCATGAAGATTTGTCACACAGTGACAAATACCACCCCCCTGGCCTTGGGGGCTACCATCAATCCCTCCCCCTCTATAAAGGTTCCTCTTCTTTAACAGATACCTCTGCCCCAACTTTGAGGGATGGGGAGGAGAATCAGAGAATGTAACTCCCACGGGCTGAGATAAGAACAGTCCAGTAACTAAGGTATAATACAAAAACACTACTGCTACCAATAATAATGACAAGGGAAATAACAAGAGGAGAGGATACAGTTGCTCACCACTTACCGACCGACACCCAGCCCGACCTGAGCAGTGATCTGGGCCTTCCGAGTAACTCCTCCCAGTCTATATACTGGGCATGACATGCTGTGGTATGGAATATCCCTTTGCTTCCTCCCAGCTTCCCCTTTTCCCTGGCAAAGCATGAGACTGAGAAAGTCCTTGGTCAGAGTAAACATTACTTGGCAACAACTAAAAACATCAGTGTTATCAGCGTTGTTCCCAGGCTGAAAGTCAAAACCACAGCACTGCACCAGCTACTAAGAAGGAGAAAAAATAACTGCTGTAGCTGAACCCAGGACATGGTTTGTAAAAATAACACACCTTTCAGCAAAAGGGCTTTGTAGTGTATTCTGTTTAAAATGAATAACTACCCAAAAAAAAAAAAAAAAAAAAATACATTGCTCAGCAAATTCCATACACTCTTTAGTCCTAAATAGGGACTGTATATTTGTAGGGTATTTTCCATCAACACTTTTTCTATTTCAAGTGGCAGCTTTTAGTTTTCAATAAGATGTCATATTTCATTTTTTAAACTATTTGACAACCTTGATATTTACATGTACTGGAAAGAATTTGAGGCACGTGATGCCTGTCCATATAATTTCAGTTGAGCAGTTATTGGTACTAGTACTCCTTAATTTATTGTGTCAGTTATATACAACAGAAAACAATTGGAAAAGTTGTAATGAAAGCATAAACTGTAACTGAAATTGAACACCACTTTTATAAAACTTTTCACATACAGCTAATAAAAATACGACTCTACAAACTTGGAAAATCATTTGCATTTCAAAGACAAACTGTAACAATACAGGAGAAAATAAATTTCAGAAAAAGATGTATCAGGAAGATTATTTTCTTTATATATATT
>NW_009911511.1:25136-151534 GCF_000696875.1 Nestor notabilis | reverse complement strand
AGAGGAAGGGAAGGAGGAAAAAGAGGAAGAGAAGAGGGAAAGGAAAGGGAAGGGAAGGGAAAGGAGAGGAAAGAGGAAGGGGAAAGAGACAGAGAGGAAAAGAAATGGAAAGGAGAGAGCAAAAGGAGGGGGAGAGAGAAAGGAAATGGAAGGGAGAGGGAAAGGAAAGGGTGGAAAGGGAAGCGGGACTGCCTTTACCTTAAGCTTTGGTATATGTGGGTGGAATCCCATACTGCGTGTAGGATGTTGCTGAGCACTCAAAACTTGGTCAAGTTTCCAAGAATCCCTCCTACCCCCTTCCCCACTCACTGTAAATCTTCCCTATTTTAGCTATGTTGTTTAGTGTCCAGCTTGAATTATCTTGCCACCTGAATTATCTTTCCTATTGCCACCTTCTCTGATGGTGCGTGGGGATAGGCATTAGCGTGGGTTTATCCCTTAGTCTTGCTCTGTCCCTGTGAAGGAAGCATCATTTTGAACTATCATTTCTCATCTCCCAAATGCCTGATTCTAACAGTGTTGCTGCAGAGAGGCACCACACCAGTTAATCTGAGGAATTTAATGCTGGTTACATATTGGCATGTATGGAGATTCTTCAGGAGCAGCTTTATAACTGATTTCTTGGCCGAGAAGAAATAATGTATATGTCACACTGTATTGACACTATGACCATTATTAGAGGATGCATAACTTACAAAGGCACAGTAGCTAGAGTAATGCAGAACAGTCTGGGTATAAGCATAATTCTTATATATACCTTCTTCTGTGTTCAATGAGCTGTATTCCAGTGGAGGCTTTTTTTTTCTCCCTTCAACCAGTTCCACAAGGGTTTCTACAGCCTTTTGTAGTGGATGAATTCTAGCAAGGTAGGAACTGAGTGAAGAACCACAGTAATTTGCCATAGAGACCAGCAAAGATTGAGAACATCAGGGAAAAGGAACAACTTCTATATAGCTGTGAAAAAATACCTGGATGGCCAGAAAAGGGAATTATTGAGAACATCAGGGAAAAGGAACAACTTCTATGTAGCTGTGAAAAACTACCTGGATGGCCAGAAAAGGGAATTACTCTGTTCTTGGACACAGATTGCTGTCACATGTGCAGGAGGTTCAAGGAAGCTGGGGTGAATGAGGCAGGAGGGCTTTTCAGAGTCAGAGCAGCCTTTGCCCTTGTTAAGCTCTCAAATCAAACATTTAACATACTGGCCACTACTATATGGAGTCTGCTCACAACTTTGTTTCACTCACCCAAAGATCCAGGGAGAAGCCAGTAGTTGTGTAAGGCTGGAGATGCCGTGTGGTATGCAAGGGAGTGGGAAAAAAAGCAAACCTTTGGCTTACAGGCCACAGAGTTGACATAGACTGAGGTTGTGGGCCAGCCACAATTGTCTTGGGACTGCTGTTCTCTTCTGCTGGCACGTCATCTGCTTGCAACAATGTGCTGACTGAGCCTGCTTGTCTATTGTAATGCTTATCCTACCACTTCTTTGCCCTGTAGAGCATTTTTGTATTTCAGTTGTGGATCATAGCAGCTGGACTTGTTTCTGTCCCTCTTCACTCAAGGCAGGAACAGGAGACAACTGGTTTTCTCACGAGCACAGATACCACCTTAAGGTGTGGGAATGTGCTCTTCAGGATCCTTGCTGCTTTTACCAGCCTCTGAGTCTCTCTTTAGTATTCATGAAGTTCATGTCAGCGCAATATTTAAGCTTTGGTTGTGGTATTTAGTAGCACAGAGGAGGCTCAGTCAGATAGCCCTCCTCTCCCAACCACCAGACTACACGGTGTGTGTTGCGATGCTGTTGTAGTACCCCACATACCCTAGAAACTTGCAAAAGGTAGGTGTAGTATGTCTTCCTGGGAAAGATGGTAAGGAAAAGTTGGAGATGAGTGTGTTTTAATCAGTGAGCTCTCTGCAAACAGAAATTTAGTAATGATGAGAAAGCAGCTTTCTTTGAGAAGGGTTTCAAAGCACTTGTGGGACTGGCAAGTACAGCTAGCAACCAAGATGCCTATGGGTAAAAATGTGTATCAAAAGAAAAATAAAATGAATAGCTTTAAAGAATTAAAGCTTTGGCTTCTCTTCCCGTGCTTCCTTAGGAAAGGATATAAACTAGCAGCAAAATGTTCCAGCATCAGCAAAAACTCTAGCGTTGTCAGAAAGATCAGAGATGTGTTAAACTTCTGCAGACGCGAATTGAAGTCGTATCACATCTGATCCCTGAAGGAACTGCATGCCCTGAAATTCCATATGAAGCCATGCCCAGCAGCTCCCACAATGCCCATTGGGTTACAGGGTTCTACTTACGGTCCAAAACATGGAGGGGCTTGTAAGCATTCATCTTTCAAAAGTAATTTTCTTGCAGTTGTAATGAATATGGACAGTCTTATACTGACAGCATGGGATAAAGTAGTGTAGCAGTGCATGTGGCCCCTTGAAGGACCAGTGGGAATAGCTGGTGCCGCTGTATAACAAAACAGTACCCAAATACTGGAAATTAGCTGAGAGCTACAATCCCCAGCTGACAGCCCCAAAGGAACTGAGAGGACCAGAGGCACCTCTTTTGGAGGGATAGGCTTTCAGAAGGGCCGAGGGACCAAGAGACTGTTGCTAAGTGAAAGAGTTTTTATTCCCCCCTAAATTAACTTTAAAGGGCATTTCTATCCAGCTTGTTCAAAAAACGTTTAGCACACAGCTATGGCTTTTGTTGTCCTTGGCTAACAGAAAGCAAACCCAACCTCAGCTGTGTACTCAGAAAGAAAATTGTACTTAACGTACATTTTCCCTCATCATCTCTCTGCTGTTCCTTTAACCTGCTTTGGAGGAGGATTATCTGGAGGCAACCTTAGGTGATGTCATTGTCTATTAAACACTTGCCCTCCCTACCAGGTGTAGCAAGAATGATACTGGTTGCAGTGGTGCTTTTTGTGGTGATTTCTGTGCTGCAGGAACAGGACTGCAATAACTAAACTCACTTTACTCAGGTCAAAATGCAGAAAATAAAACGGCAGCAACTTCAAGTCATTAGTGTAATAGTTGACACCGCATACTTTTTTTTTCTATTTCACTGTCATAGCTGTTGTTTATTGCAGCACTGATTTTTTGTCAAAGGGAAACTTGGAAGAGTGAGCAGATTTACCTGGAAAAGCCTTAAAAAGAACTACATCACAGTGGAAAAGCCCAATCCTCCTGACATTTTGCCTCTTCCACATGGAAAGTGGAGAATTGAAATCAAAACTTATTGAAATAAATGAAAATGAGGGTTCAGATCTCACCATTTCTGACTGTTTGGTAAAGACATAAAAGGAACTTATATATATGAGCTGTTTCCTCCGCTGTTAGTAAAACCCTAGGCTCTTGTTAGTTGCCACCCTATCTTGAGACTCAGCAGGGTGTGTGAGACAGGTGTGGACATGAGAGCACAAATGTGTCCTTGGTGCCCTTCTCACACCCTCTTACCTGTTAGAGCTGTTACTACCTGTTTTATAACAGCAAATCTAGATCTCAGCAAAGCTCAGTTTTGCATTATGCTTCTGCTAAAATAGTGATGAACTTCCTTCTGACCAGCAAAACCCACATTCATCCAGCGGCATCAATGCTGAAGAAGCCTGTTCTGTTTGGTGATGCACTGTGAAGATCCAGTTGGATCCAGTCACACATCTTTACTGGTCTTTTGTGCTGTGTTTGAGAGAGTGAGGTTGCTGTGGGCTTTCTCAGCCATCTCATTGCTCTGTGAATGTTTTGAGCAACTGATATACCTCACAGGGTGTTCACTCAGTAACTTGAACTGCTGATACTCTTCGCCTTGCACATCATGGTTTGATATGCATAAACATTGACACTGTACTGATTGTTTATTGGTTTTGGCTTCTCTTTGAATTTTAGACTAGGAATCATATTCTAAGAAATAGGTTTTTAGGTCAAATTCTCTCTTGCTTTTCCCATAGTCTGTCATTTCATGAACTTGAATCAGGTTTTTTTTCATTTGTGTTCCTTGGAACTATCATGTCTTTTATCTAAGCATATATCCCATGCCATAACAAAACTTCTCTTTGCTAACTGTTTTCAATGCCTGTCATACAGTGGTTTCCCTGAACTGCTGAAATCAGCATATTTTTCCTTCTGACACTGCAAGATTCTGTTAATTCTTTTCTTCCTAAACGCAGAAAATGTGGGGATTTAGATGCTCTTTGCTATTCTGATCTTATAAAACAGTGGATTTCAGTTAATGCAAAGCTAGAGGGGAGAAATATCTCTCTGTGGTAGTTTTCTGACTCTGTGGAATGAAAAGGAATGTTCTTTATTTTTTAGTTGGTGTAGATCTGTTTATTGCCTTGCTGAGTGTATGACCTGTCCTGAAATCTAATTGTCTTCCTTATCTGTGTTCTGGTTGCAGCAAAAGGCAGAAGAACTTTGTAAAACACATTTTCAGTTAGCAAGCAGTTAATTTATATAAGTAATGTATTATGCTACATCAATAAAGCTTGAAACAACTTGCCAAAATTCTCTATAACAATACAGACATAGTATTTGTATTCCACTTAGGAGCAAATGGCGGCTGCAGCGTCGTTGAGAGATTTTGGTATAAGTAAATTATTGCCCTTCTTGCACTAAGTACATGTTCTTTGATAGGTACATAAACAAGAAAGTAGCTTGGTCAAAAAATTGTAATTTTTAAATAAATGAACAAAATTCTTCATCACTGAAATGTTTGTTTATATGTATCACTATCCTTCCTACAGGAATATTTTCAGTAAGGCGCAGAACGCTGCTATGTAACTTACCTCAGCTGAAGTCACCCATACAGGTTGGTGAGAATTACTATCATTCCTGAAGTGCTGTATTTGCTTCAGCACTTCTCCTAATCATACCAGAGAGCACTACGTGTTGCAGGGCAAAGAGTGCCAGTCAGTGACTTGTGAGCATTTCAGGCATGGATTGCATGAGTGACCTAATTCACATGCCAGGGTGTGAGCAGAGGCCAGAGAACAGAGAACTGGCAACTGTGACTGCGGGAGAAAATACCCCAGCAGCGGTTGTGGAGGCTGGAATCAGCATACTGTTATAGGAATGAGCTATGGGCATGGTATGGAGCATGCTGAAGAAAGGAGGTGCCTGAACTAGTAAAAACAATTGCTGTTGTAAATCAACTCTTTCTCCTTGGGTTTGATTCCTGGGTAGATGGTGTATATTTAAGTTTAGTGTATGTCTCTCTATTATCCAGAAAAATTGTCTGTCTTTCAATATGATCAAACCTCTTTTGTAAACTATATCATCAGCCATTATAAATCCATCACTTCTTTCATTCCTCGGGGATCTCTGGTACTGATTTTTTTTTTTTTAATATTGACTTAACTCATCAGACTTTATTTTAAATACCTTATAATTGCCTGGAATTTAGATATTTTTTTTTTTTCCCTGAAGGAGATTCATCAATGAGTTTCTTAAATGCATCTGCATCTGGTCAGTCAGAATATATGAATGCTCTGTTTGATGCTGGGCAGATGGCACAGGTATGTTGTTCCTCCTCTTCAGTAATATGAGCAACAAGTATTGCTCTGTCATCGCCTGGTCTGCAAGAAGAGGTTTATGAATCTGCAAATATTTTTGGTGTTAGGCTTCATCAATATTATCAAACCGATTTTTTATATTAGTGCTTAGGCAATAGAATTTCTTTTGGCAGATGGATCATTAGAATCATTGATTTGCACCTCTTTGTATGGTACTATTTTCAGGTCGCATAGATCCAAAGGTTGTGCTGGTTAACCTCTCCATATGTGATCTATGACATTCATATCCAGAATCTTTTCAACTCATTTCAAAGCTGAATGAGTATTAATCCTAACATCAGAGATACAGCTGTATTTCTGACCTAGAGGACCTTTGTTTCGTTTGGCCTGATCAACTACAGCATTATTCCAGTTTTGCTCTGGTGTGGATTTATGTCAGAGCACAGCTTCAGTAACGTGATAAATTAAAACCAGCACGCCAAAACCTGAATCAGCTGAAGTCAGTGGCAGCAGTACTGCTGACCTCACGTAGCACAGAATGACCTGTTTGAAAGCAGTTGCGATGTCCTTGTATCTCAACTTCCTCATGGCTTTTTGTGACTGAAAGTGGAAAAAAGCCAGAATTCTTGTTTTGTTCAGTATTTTTGTTGTTGGTTTTGGTTGGTTGGTTGCCTTTTTTGTTTGTTTGTTTGTTTTAGCTTTCTGTTTGCTCTCAGCAATGTGCTGTTGTGCTGCTTTTGCAAAACACAGTATATATCTATTACAGTGTCCGGTTCAAAGGATGCAGCTCTGCTGCCAGTGTCTGTTTTGTTATTGTCTGCCCTGCATTCTCTAGGCCTGCAAAAAGATCTGATTTACTGCCTTACTGTTACCCAACCGTGGGACATTCTTGTGGCTTTAACTGTATGACATATCCTTAAGAATGGTTTTAATTTGATTTTTGAAGCATAATTGATCAAAAGAAGGGAAGTTTACTGCCCCATATGCTTGACCCTTATTTAATGAATAGGAGTTGTTCCTGCTCTGTAAGCCATTTGTTCTTGTTGAGTTTGCTAGCTGGCTTTTCATACTTGAAAGTATTTTTTGAATGATGTAACATGGACTGTCCCATTTGATAACGGGGATTTAACACCATTTACCTCAGTGCAGCTCTGACAGTTTTACCAGCTGAGGATTTTACCCTGATCTCTGCTGCTTTAATTTCACACAGGCTCTATTCCAGCAGCTCTGGTCAAGGTTAAATCAGCTTTTCACAGCAGTCAGAGAAAACATCATTGATTCATTCTATATTCTACATTTGAGCCTTTGTTTTATTACTGTCTGTTTAGAGATGTCTGTGTCAAGTGCCAAGCAGCTATCTAAACACTGAGTATCTCCTTGTAACAGAGTTACATGGTTCCCTTAAAACCATGTTTGAATTCCAAGTTTTAAGGCAGTAAGATGAACCAGCCATAGCACAGTATCCATGGTGGCAAATGAAAGAGAAAGTGGCAGACATATCATAGTTCCTGAGATTACTTTACGTCTTATGTGTGTAGCAACCTCTCTCATGTAGTCCTTATCTTTTTCTTCTGTGAAAGTGCTGTGCATGTTCCAGCAGAAGGGCCATCACGTGAAGGGATGTCATCATGTACATATGAGGAGCCTTCTCTGTGAGGAGAGGTATATAAACTGTCACAGTGAATTATTCTTGCTTTCCTACTTTAGTTCCTTCAACTGTACTGGGCTTTTACTAGATTGGTAGCTCCAGCCTTGCTGGAATAAAGTATCTGCCCCCTCAAAAAAGTCAAGAGTGCTGTGCCTTAGCACACGTATCCCTTAAATACATCCTATGTGTTAAGGGGATAAACACTCAGCTTTAAGATATTCTGCCTAGCTTCTGGGAACCTGCAGCTTATGCTGTGAACCCTTATTAACTCAGTGTGAAACTTGTCACTGATTTAATAGCATAGCAATTCCCATTCTAGTATCATGGTACCTATAGTTACAGTGTTCACACCATGTAATATACATCATCTTCAAAGGCATCCACTGAATATGGGAAACTCGGTTTAACTCCAGCTGTTGTTATTGCTTTTAACCCAGTAAGCTTTTGGGAATTATTCCCACTGTCTCTTATGTTGTGATAGCACAGTGCATAGTCTTGCATGGCATCTTGATTTTACTATAACTAGTATGGAGTCCATAATGTAGCAAAAGAAAGTTTGGATCTGACATATGGAAGACTAAGAGAAAGAATAGGAGTGGAGAGAGAATGTTAAAACTTTTAGGGATTTTTAGAGTCTTTGGCAGTGGTGGTTATAGACCTGAGAGGTTCTACTCAGATCAGCCCCACATGAAAATGAGATTGGCCTCATGCTTACCCTAGCTTGCCTTGACTGAAATGGATCTCCAGCTAACTCCCATTGGTAGATCCACAACAGGGAAGTAGTTGGATATCCTGCTAAACCATTCTTGTGTCCACAGCCTGCACCAAGATCTGGACTTTATTTTCTAGTTTGCATATGGGAAACTTTATAGTATGTGAAACATAGAGGGGACACCTGCTTGTATACAAGTTACGTGAAAGTTCTGCTGGGCTTATGCGAAAACCAAAATGTTCACTACTTCTTCCAGGACCAGTTGAGAGGTTGTGCTTTCGTGTCTTATTGCACAGTAGGAGTGATAATCCAAGCACATCATTTTTGATTGCTGTTGCTTCATTTTCCACCTGCCTTAAATCTACTTTGCTGCATACCAGTGTCTCAGCAAATGTCAATTCCCAGGAGCCACATCTGCCAGTTTCCTGCCATAACCACCAAACCACACACAAAGGATTCCTCTCAGTACGTGGTGTACTCATTTGGCCTTGGAATCACAGTCCTGTTGCATTTTAGACAGTCACTCAAGTCATTAAGACTCAAGGAGAAGTTTGTAATGAGGAAAAGTTTATGGTGTCCCTCTGTTTAAATGCAGACCAGGGGTATCATCCCTATGCACAGCAGCAAGGCAAGAAACGTTTTCTTTGCTATTGCAAACGGAGAGATCACAACACTGGAAGGGCAAGGTGGGGAAACCCTCAGATAAGACTTTTTAAACATCTTCAGCTTGCAGTTCTGTTTTGGTTTTTTTTTCTTCCTTTACCAACCTGTTGTTTTCTACATTGCCAAATTCCATCTCAGACTGCTCACAGTGGTTTCAAAATGCTGTATTCATACCTCTGCACCAGCACCTAGCCCTTAAAGGGGGAAGCTATAGTATATGGCCTCCAGCTTTCCCAGATTACAGGTTTCAGACAGGAGGGTGGGTAGGTCTGTGATGCTGGGGAGCTGTAGCTGATCCTGAAGGAGCAGAATCAGCAGCAGTAAAGATTCTGTATGCCCAGTGTGGAGCAGGGCAGTCCTTCTGCAGGGAGAGACTATACAGTGTATATGCAATAGCATGTTGCTGTACAGAGTATTAGGGGTACTGGCTAGATGAAATGTTTTGCACTGACAGTAATTTCCTTCCTTTTGTCCTAATAGCAATGTTCAGCCTGCAACTGTTTCCACTGCAGAATGCCTATGTTAAACCCACTTAATCTGAAACAACCACTAGAAATCTGAATAATGAAAGTCACTGGGGCCTCTGTAAGGAAAAATAATTTTAGGGTATCTTCTAATGTTCTATGTATTTACTGCTTTGTGTTTCATTTCCATATCAAATCTCTGTCAGATTTTCAAGCAAAGCATTAGCAAATTTGTTCTGTGAATCTGAATATGCTCAGTTCACAAATTCTTGAACTTTAGTTGCTAGGAGTGTCAAAGTTTAAGCCAAGCTGAAGGGCAGCCCAGTTTTGTCACGGTCAGAGCAAAACCCTTGATCTCAAATGTCTTTCTTTATCCAAGATCCAAACCCTGGCCCAAGCTTCACAGCTTTAGCTCATCTGTCATAGTGACATCAAACATTCTTTTACCTAGAGGGTTCCACTAAGAAATCCACCTGTAATGTCCCCAATCCCAAGATATGTTTTTAATTGTAATAGAATTTCAGTGTTGCCAGAGGTAGAATGAAGATATTAGAAGTGATATTCTGGTAGGTTGCGTTGTGGTTTTGCTAGACTCATCCTTGAGGCTCAGCTCCAGGCAGAGTTTGTATGGCTGGTTCATAGCAAAGAAGGGATGCGCTGTGCCAGCTTGCTGCTGAGCAAAGAAAGTAGTTAACTTTGTCTATGTCTGTACTTCTGTCTCTGTGCAGCCTGCTCGTTGTCGAACTGGACAGCTATCATGGAAAGACCACTGATTTTCTTCCCATGTTCTTTAACTGTAGTCACATGTGGCCAAGCTAAACCCCCACAGTGCAACTGTTTTTTCCTATTTACACATGTTACTAAGAAACATCAGCTAAGGATATGTTATTACAAGTTTGGGAATGACCCCATTCTTGGCACAGGGCCAAGCCAAACATTTTATTTCATTTAGAAAAGCAAAATGTGGTAGAGTCAGTAGTTGTAATTATGATTGGCAAGCAGAGGTGGAGTGCTACTATGAAATAGGAAGACGGGAAATTCCAATAATCCTAATTAATAAGTATAGTCATTAATTCCATCAGTAGGATTGTAAAACACAAATGACGTTCTATCTTAAGAGCAGTTTGGTCAGGAAAGGGCACAGGAGGCAAAGTGTGAAAAAAAAAAAAGGCTGATTCATTGATGAAGGCACCTTGATATGATAAAGTTGTTAACACTGAGATTTTTTAAAAGCTTGGTTTTGTTAGGTTCATTAAGCTTTATGTCTATAATAAAAATGAAAAGGAAATTAAAAAGCAGAAATATGATTTAAGTAGCAATAAAACAGACCTAGAGGGGGAAAAAAAGATGAGACAGTCTTATGAAATAGACAAAGAAGAATCTAAAAACCATTTAATTGTCTCTAAGCACAACACAGAATGCTTTCTCTTTGTCACACCAGTACTGTTGTAACCAATTTCTTATTCCTCCCCTTCGCCTCTTTACATATACAAGAGGGAATATGTTGCTTTCTCTTTGACTGTCTCTTGTTAGAACATATGAACCACAACATTCTAGTAACTAAATTACCCTGGGTTTGTGGTTATTTTCTGAAGAGGGACAGTGATTCAGAAATGACTATTTTCCTCTCTTTGTACTGGTTATTTCATTGTGGACTCTAAATGCTGGCATGAGACACACTGACTGCACTGGACTAGAATTCGAGGGGATGTTACTGGCGCACCCACTTGCACCGTTCATCTTGAGAGTTTGTCAGTGTTTCAATTGCAAACCACTCCTTGTAGAGATTTTTAACTAGGTCATAAAACTTCCCTCCCAGCTAAAATTTGCACTTCTTTTTAAGTTTTACGACACAAGCACAAAATAGAAGTCTGATTTTTTCATTGGATATATTTCATCATAATGCATAATGATTTACACACTTAAATCCCATTCTTATTTGGGAGTTACACATCAGATGCCATCTGTATGTATCAACATAGGCATATAGAAGCAAATCATCACCTGATTGTCCCTGACCTCAGTGAAGCCCACTGAACAACACCAATATACACCAGCCAATCTGGCTCATAGTCAGTCTCCTTCGTTTGCTAGCTGTGGTCAAACTGGTTTTGTCATCCCTTTGATTGATATAATTTCAGTATACTTCCTAAACTAAGGGTGGAGAAGAGGGACAATCCATTTCAATGTACTTTATAAAGTTTGGGTCAGAACAGCACATAACAGTTATTACAGTTTGAAATATACTTTCTATTTTTCTCTATCAGAATCAGCAGCCTGAATCCAAACAGCTGGAAAAGTGCTGAGTCCACAGTATCCACAGCCCCCTTTCACAGGATGATCCCCACTGTTATGCCAGGTACGAGGTTTATTGTGCACACTAAAAAATTGACATTTCATTTGTTTATGAGTTATACGTCATGTCAGACATAAGGATTGATGCACTTTTTGCTTGTCTGATACTCTTTGTGGGTAAAAGCTGGGCGATTAGGTCATGAGCACCATTCACAAATGTTGTTATAGGGCTGGCTGTAAGAGAAGTGTACGGGCCATTGTGTCAAAAAGTTTCACTTCCTTCCTAAAGCGTTAGCAGACCCAACAGAGATTTATGTTTCTTTCCAAAGAGTACTGACTGTTCTCCCACAGTTAGCCTGGACTCTTGGATGATCTTTCCATTCAGCCAGAAGCCAGATCTTCAGGTAGTTGTGGTGAAAGCTGTGGGCTAGACAATTAAAAGATAGCACAGTTGAAACGGTGCCAAATCCATCCTAAGCACAGGCTTTTTGCAAAAACACCACAAAAATAGTTAGGCTGCCATTGCACATTACACTTCTTCTAATAACACTGCTGCTATTTTACCAATCCAGTTTTCAGGGATTTAGGTCTCTTTTGTAGCCACAGCCACACTGTATTTCCTTAGCCAATAACTAGGGCCATGTGAAATACTCTCTTGTCAAATCCCAAACCACCAAACTCTGGCCAGGTTTCAGTTTTCATTATGAACTCAAAATTCAGACCAGGATGGTCTGTTGAGGAAATAGTTTGTTAAGGTTCACAAACCTTGCAAACAAACTTTGGCCCTATTTTGATTAACCTCATTTCTAATGGGTGGAGGCACGTTTGAAAACCAGGTTGAAGATGGTTCCTCCTGATGCATTTCCCAGGTCTTTGGCTAAATCAACCAGACAAACCAAGCCTCCACTTAGCCACTGCTTCTGAACAAAATTTGTAGCAGAGTCTGGCACTCTTTACCTCTCAGGTGGTTAACCTATGTTTGAGCACAGCACTGAAAGAGCCATTTCAAATGATTTTGAAACATGCCTTATTCTCAGCACATGCATGGAACTAGCTAATCAGAGATGCATGGATATAGTGTTCAGGCTTCTTGGTCTCCATCCAAGGGTACTCAGAGCTCAAGGTTTTAAGTTACTGCTCAGTTAGTTATATATCCAGAAAAGAATGACAATTTTAACTTCTAAGTACTTCTAAACAAGCTGATTAGAAAACTCCCCTTGCCCCCAATTTTAATGCTCCGAAACAGCTCTCAGCATTATAGCAATCAGTATGCAGGGGGGTGTATGCATGATGGAGATACTTGTGCTTTTGTTTTTTGTCTCTCCTGGTGTTATATTCCTGAGACATTGTTTATCACCAGATGAAAGCCTTGGCAGTGAAATACTGCCGTGTGGCTTACATTAGTGATAGCAACAGTCTGCTCCAGGATTACCCACCCAAGATGCCTTTGAATTTGTTTGATTGAATTGACCCATTGAAGCCTCAGACATGGCTAATCTTTGTTCTCTGGCAGACTGTCTTCATTAGGACATGGCATGATCCTGCAGAAGCAGCATTTTGCTGGGATAGTGTCATTTCACAGTATGCAGAGCTTATAGTCAGTAGGTTTGTTACCTGGCAGCACAGTGCGTATTTAAATGCATGCTACATGGGAAGCCAAAATAGGCAGACTGTATATGAAGGGAAACTCTTAAGTCTAGGAGAGGCACTAAATCTAGTATTGCTTGTGGCACTGTTGAAGCAAATTCTGGCTGGCAAGTATGAATGAGACTGAGTAATGCTGCAGTCTATCACCTCTCACCCTAGTTAGTGTGACAGCACTTGCTAGGCATCCCATGTAAAAACATAACGTATCTTTAAAAGCGTTAGAAACTGGCATGAGGTGGCTTATTTGATTTGAAACACAGAGTTATCAAAGAAACCAGCCATCTTTCAGTTCAGCTATATCCATGCAGCAGCAGTCACTTCCAAGAGTGCTGCGGGTTTGTAAACTGTCCATGCAAAATATTTTCCTCTCTTTCTCTCCCAATACCTTAGTTTATCTATATACTTAGAAGATGTCCAACTTTCTGTTCTTGATGTTCTCTTCAAGTTTATTTCACTGTAATGAGTCACGTAAGAGAAGTAATTTTTTTTTCCTGTGTGACTGAGCTGTTTCCATCGTAGTGAACGGGTAAAGGATGGGAAAATGTACTTCAGAGGGAAATAGAGGATTCGATGCACATACATCTAACACCAAGTATGAGAATATTGTCCGCAGATTAGGACATATATTGTACATGAA
Source organism: Nestor notabilis (assembly GCF_000696875.1). Lineage (NCBI taxonomy): Eukaryota > Metazoa > Chordata > Aves > Psittaciformes > Psittacidae > Nestor > Nestor notabilis. The sequence goes on along the minus strand of NW_009911511.1, from coordinate 137,958 downwards.
AGAAAACATCTAAATTTGATTAAAGAATTTTTTTATCCTGAATGTATACATTGATCCGTCATAATCATCACCACAACATGTCTTGAGATTTAGAAGAAAATCTGAAACTGTCTGGGAAAGGGGGCAGTGTGTCAGGTGAAGGAATGAGGAGAGAGCAGGAGCCACCAGCAGAAAGAAAGGAACTGATAGTGGATAAGAAGATGGAAGAACTCAAGTGCTGACTGGGAAATGAAAGCAGGATTAGCACATAGGTGGGCAGGGGAAGGAAGAGAGGGAGGAAGACGTGCTAAAGAGGAGCCTAGATCATGAAGCAGGGGAAAACTGAAACTAGCTGGCTGGGTAAAGATTTGAGAGCAAATAGCTGATGAGAAGGTACGTACAGACTGTATATCCTATGTGTTGGAACGTGGGAAAGGGAGATGTGGCTACAAGGAAGGATAGATGGTCAGGTGAAGTTGTCACAGAGTGGCAAGAATTAATAGATGAGGAGCTACAGTGTAAAATGGGAATTGGGGCTCTCTAGACAATAAGACTAGGGCTGGGAGAAGAAAAGGGACTGTGTATAAGCCTCTAGAGGACTCAGATTTGTTAGGCAAGGCAAGAGACGTGCTGGGAGCAGCGTGTGGAAAGGTCTCATGAGAAAGATGAAATTTGGATCCTGAGGCAGCAACAGGGAAGAGATTAATGAAGGCAAAGCTGTGTCAGAGAAGGTGAGACAGGAGGGGCAATGCTGAAAGGGGATAGACAAATAGCTGAGGAACATGGAATAATGCATGTGATATTTAGGTCCTCTCAGAGTTCCTCTGCTGACAGCAAAAGTCTGTTTAAATGCTAGCAGAGTGTGTGTCATCCCAGCCTCAGTGTTGCCAATAAAGAGGTCAACAACCTATTGCTATAAGCTACTCCATTAAATTAAATTACTTAGACCTGTGTGGAAAATTCATATGGTTGACAGTGCAGTGCTTACAAGTAGTTACACAATGGAACTTCTGTTTTTTCACTTTGCTTTCAAAAAACATAAAACCCCAAGCCAAATTGCACAGAAAAATACATATTGGGAGTACTATTAAAGTTTCATTTAAGCACCTGGAAGTTTTAAAATTTCCAAAGTACTCTGAACTTTGATATCATGATTACATTTCCCTGCCCTACCCCATAAATTTGCTCTCTGATACCATCTTTAATTGCAGGTATACTGGGTTGGGGTTTTTTGTTTGGTTTGTTGGGTATTTTTTCTCCATAGGCCATTTACTCACTGACCTGCTTTGGGAGTGAATCAAGAATGAGTACTAGGGCAAAGTATTGTCTTTAGTACTCGTTCTTCGTTGGTGACAAAAACCTGTGATGGAACACAATTTAGTGATGGAACAAGGCAGCTGTAGGAAGAAAAAGAACAGGTCATACGGCTGTGATAGTTGAATACTGGCTCACACAGTTGGATTCTCTCCCTTTCCCTTTACCATTCAGTCCCTGTGCCTTGCCAGGCATCACACTTTTCCACAGGTGGTCACTAATTGTGTGTTCCTATTTCTGGGGTCCTGACAGGAGACTCTAGGGTCTGGTTTGCAGAAGTGCTGAGCATTCACAGCTGCAACTGAAGTTAGTGGTACTTGTGTTTTAAACACATCAAGGACTATGTAACTTCATATACTCTGAAATATCCATATGATAAGTTTTAAGGGAACTGGTTAGTGAGGTCAACTGGCATGAAAAATACAGGGATTTGAATGTGGAGGAAGTTTGGAATTTCTCAAGTCAAAGGTACAAAACTATCTGTAATCTGGATCCCAACAAGGTGGGTGGAAGAGACTTACCAAGAGGGTCCCAGCCCTAACTGCATGAACAGCCATCTCAAAAGGGCTATTAAGAGTAAGCAGGGAGTTTGCAAGTGATGGAAAAAAGGGTTGACTGGCAAAGAAAGCTATGTCTTGGATGTCAGGAAATATACAGGCAAAGTAAGAACTGCCAGGAATCAGAATGAGTTGAACCTTGAAAAGAAAATTAAAGCAAGCAGCAAGAAGTTCTTTGGTTATAGAAATAAAAAGAGAACAAAAGAAGAAAGGAGATGAAATTGGAATGCTACATGAACTAAGGATATGGCAGGGATTTGATTCTCAAAGTTTAACCCAAAAAAGTGAGTAAATATTTTACCTCAGTTTTCAAATAAGGGTGGTGATGGGTAGGATGACAAACAGAAATGAGGATCTGGAGAAACCAAAATGAGGTGAAGCAAAATTCAAAATGCTTACTGTGATCAAGTGAGGTGAGTGGGTAACTTCCACTTCTGAATGCTGAAAGAACTGGCACATGAAATTGCAGGTCAAAGGCAAAGTAACTTAATAAATCTGCAAAAGGGCTGGTGCCAGGTAACTTACCAGAGTAAATGACACATTACTATGAAATTATATTTAATATTTCTAGTAAATTGAAAGCACAAGTGTAGTGCTGCTGAAAGGGAGGAAATCTGATTTGGGGAGTTTAGTTGCCTTCTGGGCTCACTTCCCTAATATGCAGCATTTTAGATTATATTTTAAAGATAAGGACAATTAGAAATGGTAGGGGAAAAGAACTAAATTGCAGCTGAAGTATATCCAATTGTGTCATGCCAGGACAACCTGATATTCATGCTTGATATTGGGTGGATTTTGTCTACATGTACTTCACTGAAAAATTCTTGTAGGTTGTATATGGATAAGAAGTTAAGAGGCAACAGACAGGGTCTAACACTGAAGCTTCAAGGTGGATAAAAAGGTAAGCAGGAGTGGCTGGTACTCTTAGGTGAAGGGCAGCTGGCAAGGGAACACAAGTGGATGTTTGCAGAAATGGTTTTGTTCCTTACTGACTCGAATGTTTTCACTAATGTTGCTGGCTCAGAATTAACTGTATGCTAATAAAACATCAAGATGGGAAGCATTATCAAAAAACGGAGAGATCCAAATATCTCATACAGAGAATCTACGTGTGTGACACTGAGGACTGGGCTGTTTGTGAGGTCATGCACATAAAGAGCTAAAGCCAGAAATCTCTGCTCTAGGATGAGAACTCATTGATTTTCCTATGCATGAGGAGGAAAAAGGCCTGGGGGTTTGGGTTACATTCTGACAACAAATGTTCACGTCATTTGAAGGAGCCCAGAAAGTAGCAAATGAAACCTTTAAACTACATCAAAGATAACTTCAGTAAAGATAGGCAAGAACTAATACTATTTTGCAAGGCACAAGTGAGATCTATGTACAGTTCTGGCCCTGTATGGTGAAAAGTGATGAATATAGACTAGTACCTATGTCTATCTTACGGGAGAAAATGAAACCAGCTTTGCCTGCTTTGTCTAGTAGAAAAAAAGAGACTGAGGCAGGAAATTGTTAATCTTTATAAACATATGTGAAAAGGTAGAGCTGGTTTGAAGGTATGGGGGCAGTGAGAAGGAGAATAGTCAATACTGGATTTCCAGAAGAGTTCTCTAATCTAAAGAAAATTAAGGGCAAAAGATTGCACAGATACAAATTACGCATTAGCCTACGAACTGGGATGAGCTTTGTGAGTATCAGAAGGCTACTGAAAAGCTTCTAGTAGAAGAGAGATGAGCAAAAATGCTGTACCACAGCTGCAGCTAGCATCCCTTAAGTGCATACTGACTTTCCTTGCTGCTTTCTCTCCCTCTGACCGGCGGCAGCAGCCTGGATTCCTCCCTCCAAGCTCCATGAGGGTTGCTACACGTTCCCTTTTAAATACATTTGTTGTTGCCATGTCTTTTGTGCCAGTACTTGCTGATTTTCTGAGGCCAGACATTACAAGCACATAAGTCACAGAAGAGACAAGGAATCCTGTCTTGCCAGCCCATTACAGCCTCATAAGTCTCACAGATGTTCAACTATATTGGTTTGAAATGAAACTCCCACTATGTGGTTGAATTATTGCTGCTAGTGAAGGACCTGCCTCCACCCTATCTGGCTTCCCTTTATTGTTCAGTAGTGCTTTCATGGTCGTTTGCGTGACTGGCGTATCTTATTTCCAGTGATGGCTGAAGCTCAGCATTTCCAGATTCAGGGATTGGTTCCATTTACCATGACACGTGGACTTTCTGCACTTATTCCATAGTAATACTCCTGGTTTTCTCTACCTCTGTCTTTCATTTGCCCACAGCAGTGGGCTGGGTTAAGCTTGAAGGTCCATCCCTAACCCAGTGTCTCATTTCTGAGGATGGTCAAGGCCAGATGATGGAAGAAGGCTGCGGGAAGGAGGGAAATGTAGTGAGACTTCCTCAAAATACTCTTCAGGCTCCAGGAATTTGTGGCTTGGGTAATTCCTGAGCCAGAGATGGGGCCTTTGTTTATAATAGCTATGATGGATTTTTCTTCTGTGAATTCGTTCATGAATTTTTAAATGCAAGTTAACTTGTGGTATCCCACACATCCTTTGGCAAGGGGTTAGCTGGCTTTACTGTGAGTTAAGGAAGGGAAAAGCTACCTTTTTATTTGTTTGAAAAATGCTTCCTGCTTTTCATTTGATGCCCTCTGGCTTGTACACCAGAAGAAGTAGTATGCAGTTGTTTCCTATTTACCATGCTTATGCCACTTGTGATTCTGCAGACATCTATCATGTTGTCCCTTAGGCTGAAGGGTCTTAGATGGAAGGCAGTCCCTAACTTCTGTCAGTCTTGGCATCCTACTCTATACATTGACCAGATTTACTAACCGGTGGGGTGCAGTGGTCAGTGGTTTCCTCCTGTGGCAGTCTGTACTGGGATTTCATACCCAGCCATACTGAGAGGTGAACCGATAGCACCTTTGAATTCCCAGGAACTCAGTCAGATTGTGTTTTGGTTTTGAGCCTTTAATGTGGCTCTGTCTGGTGCTCGAAGCAGTGCTCTGAACTGCCAGCTCTGCAGACTTCTTTGAGGTGCTTAACGTTGTCCCTGTTCCTCCCTTACTTGTTTCTGCCACTTTCTTTTCAGTCCCTTTCCCTGTGTGCATACATCCCCTCTGACCTTCTGCAGACCCCTTCACCCCATCTCAAGTTCCTCCTCTTCCAAATATAATAAACATAGCTCTAAACCACAAATCTTTTCCTAACAGCAAGCCTTACAACTTCGAATGCTAGCAGATCAGAGCCTGTCTAATCTACCTCTCCTCCCCATTCCCAACCTTTGCTTGTCAGGTCTTGGTCCATCATCCTTCCTACCTGTTTCTCTGTGTCTCTACTCTCAAAGCTCTAGGGTGTCTCCTCCTTGCTGTCTCCTGCCCTTGCACCTCTACCTCTGTTAACCTCCTTGGTGTAGTCATCATAACTATTCCCCACAGCAGCCTTCCTGGAGTTGATGATCTCGAACACCTCCCGAAAGAGGAAATGTAGCCCTGTCACCACAAGAGCCACAGTTTATCCCCTCAACCTCATTCAGCTTACCATTGCACAGGAAAAGGAAGGCATGGAAAGGAGCAGACAGCCATCTGCATGCACAGAGATCTTCAGCCTAGGCACAACCTTTGTTCCTGTCAGCTTCCTATCTCTGTCACCCCTGGCTCAAAGTGAATGCTTTCATTTTCAAATGCCTGTCTGAGAAGGGGAGAAACCTTCCAGGAAGCAGGAGAAGGAGAGACAAAGTTTTGCCTCTTTGCCTCCTCTTCCTTGCAATTGTCTTGAGGCCATACAAGTGAGATACCCCCATGTGAGAGGAGCAGCCTTCTCTGCCCCACAGACAGAGGCATTTTAGGGTATTCTTACCTCTCCCAAGTCCATTTGGGACGACTCCTTTGTGGCATTATCCATCGTGTGTTAGTTTTCTAAGGCAAAGCTAGGAGGAAGTCAAACGCAGAAAACAAAAGGGGTGTGCATGTAAATCAGTGGATTTCCCCTTTTCTCTCCTGATCTAGGCATTGCATTTACGTCTCTTCTTCTCAAGTCTGACCCGGAGATCAAAAGATGTCTTGCTTCATCTTGTCTGTGTTCAGATACATTACACTCTTAGTACTTGCTTGGGAATTGGTTGTGATTGTTATCATGTGATAAACTGGATAGCCTGTTCCTGTTACCTTTGGCTACTGCAACAGTACTGCAATGAACTACACACTTGGTGCCTCTGGGTCCCTCTAGGTAGTGACAGGTTTAGTTTTTACCAGAAAACTTGGAGAGCTAGATTTGTGACGACAGTATTGAGACTAATGAGAAATGCCAAACATGATGGCAAAGTCAGGTGATGGGCAATAGGTCCAGTCCTGCAAGCCACGACTGACATCAGGAACACTGAGCACTTTTGCCCAAAGCAGTTTTCCTAGTACACCCCCACCTTACTGGGGGTGGAGGTCTTCTCCACATTCTGCTATGTAGCACCCTTCCACCTTACTTTGAAGGCTTTCTCTTGATTAGTAGACCACTGGTTTAGTTTGTGCTGGTTTTTGGCTATTATGGTTACTGTAATTTGTAGAACTACTGATAGTGACTTTATCATGGGTAGATTTTGAGCTGCACATGGGAAGTCATTTCTGGCTTCATCATGTCTTGTAAGTGTCTTGAAATGTGGCTTTATGTGCTGGAGAATATTGAACAAATTATTCTTGTTCCTGTCTCATACTGTAGAAAATAATTCTGATCAGTGGCATGATTTGTGCTGACTTGCTATTTGTAGGTTGGCCTGTCAGTGACACCAAACTTTGCACTCTAATATGATTTTTTGTATATTGATGTGTTTTGCATTGAAATTTGCTCTGAATAAGAATTAGCGAACTGATAAATTAATCCAGTCTTATATCCCTTGCTTAACAATATTGTATTTCCAGCAGATTGAAAGTAAGCTTGGTAAATTTGTTAATCTAATATATTCACAGATACCTTTTTTTGGTGGTAGGTCAATTAAATGTTAAAGACACTTTAACTTATTGTTTGCTTGCTACCAGTCTAAATCTTTGCTAAGGCCAAAATTGGCATCTGTGCGAACCGTTTGCTACATTATTCCCATGGCCTAGTCATCCCTAACTGCCCCAAACCACAAATCATTTGTTCATTCCTGTTCAAGCCATCAGTCTAGCCCGCTGGGCTTTGCAGAATCCAGTAATAAATCTAGCTCTGATGACCCAGATCTTCTGAACCATAACCTTAAAATTAAGGTTAATAGTCCAGGGACCCCTAACAGCAAGAGAATTAATCACAAGCCATTTGTCTTTGATAGTCTAGCTTCTAGTCCTACAGGTCATGCAGTACCCACCAATAAAACTCTCTTTAGCCCTTGCTGTCCCAAAAGTAACCTGAACCATAACCCTAACTTTTAATCTAACCTGAAAACCAATATCTTAACCTGAATTAACCATGAATCTTTTTAGTCTGTGGTACAATGAAGAGATATCGTTGGTTAGCCTTGGTGTTGATGACATCAGAAACTGAAAAGTAATGGCTTACAGTTACCTGCTGCAAATTCCCATTTTAGCCCATGGACTCATGACAGCAACTCTGAGTAAGTAAATATAATTTCCACTGTTAGTATTGTTAACAATGCAACTGAAACTATAATTGTTTAGCTTTGTGGCTGTGATTAAGTTGGCAGGTTATAACCAGGAGTAGTTCTGGGTATAGAAAACAAGGAACTGATACATTTGCTTTACGACTGGATCATTTCCTTTTCCATGAGGCAAAGAAAAGGTCTGGAGCCAGAATCTTCTAGTGCTGGAAACAAAGAAGCATGGGCAGATGCTGCCGTATTCTTCAGATCTGAAAATACTGACTTGAAAAATCTAATCTTAAATATCCAATGCTGACCTGATTGTTATTCCAGCATCTACATAGAAACAATCTTCTCCAGCCTTGCAAGCTATAGACACATACAGTTTGTTCAGAACCCCAGACCTGATCTACCTTATCTCCAAGTGGCCAAGAATACTAAACTACATACTCTTCCTGAGCTGTCCATCACTTTGCCTGGAGGACTTGCAGAAATAAAGAAAAAAAACGTCCCATAGTGTATCCTGCTAAAAATCTTTGCCTATTCCAAATGCTACTGTTGTCTTAACCCTACTATAGAGGGCAAGAACAGGTAAAGACCCTCCTTGTACCTTCTCTAGTGCTCAGTCTTTGAACATGGCAAACCTTCAGTCCTGTAATAGGACATGCTACGTAATAGCAACCTAAAATACTCTGAATGCTAAACCTAACCCAGCAACTTCCTTATGCTGGCAAGGGGAATAGGGTGCCTTTGGATTTGTGTTTGGATATGACTTGTTCCAAATATTAGACTTCAGTTTAGGTTTACAGATCGCTTCAGAAAGTGAGAAATTCTGTGGCTTGCTCTACAGAGAAATCCTACTTGCTCAAATCTTGCAAGCCCCAAAAGATTGTTAAGGTTGCAGAGAAATAACTTGTAATTTGTTTAAGCCTGTTGTAAGCTGGACTTCTTTCTTTAGGTTTGGACAAGACTTAGGACTGAGGAATCCTAGCTTTAGCTTTATTACTGAAACTCAGAGTTTCTTGTGAGGGAGGATGATGGATGTAGATAGCAGAAACAAAAGTCTTACAAGGAGTTTGATTCCTGCCATGGGTTTCAGGCCTCTCCTTCAAGGTAAGGTTTAGGCAGTGAAAACTGCGAAGCTAGATTTGTTTCCTGAGTCTTACAGCCACTGAGAGGGTAAGATGTGGGATGAAGTCAGTAGGGGAAAAGAAGCTATGATTAATTTCTTATCCCTCATCAGACGCGACTAGATTAAAATAGACTAGGACTAAACAACCTGCAACTCATGGGAACCATAAAATTACTCATAAACTATTTGACCTGCAGGCTACTTACCTCATGTTGGTCATGTTGGCAAGTTCCCAGAATAAGAAAAGTCCCTGAAGTTCTAGACTTCCTCTCCCCCATCTTACTTCTGCCCCAAAAGACAGGTTCTTGAAGTGCTAAAATTACTCATCAGTTATTTTTCCTTCTGTGTCCTTCATCTTACCTGTTATGACTTGCAAGGTACAAGCATAAAGCTGTTCAGAGACTGCCTCCTCCTCAGCTTCAACCCTGAGAGGGAGATTTGCCTCCTTAGAGAAACAAAAGCTCAATCATTTCTGTCAAATGAACACATGACTCTGGCACAACTTGTAAGATTGTTATTTCTTCTTTTCTGAAAGACATTTTACCAGTACACCTAACCATATTCCCAACCATGATCTGATACAGAAATCACAAGCCATTTGGATCAACAAAGTTAATTGTGAACTAATTCTTCCTGCTAATAATATTGCTCTGTCTTTATCATAGCAAGACTTGCAAGACCCAGAAATAAACCTCATTTTAGATTTCTTCTCTTCCTGACCTACAAATCCTAAGCATCTGAAAGAGATGTTTAGAATTCAAGAGAAGTTAGGTGGAATTCCAAGTTTTGATAATAGAACTAGCTCTATCTGCTGAAGTTGTCATGGGAGACCCTTTTTTCATGCTATGGCAATTTAATTCCTCCTCCAAGGCACATCTCCTTATTCTCTTTATTGTCCTTTGCCATAATATAAAAGACACACAAACACATCCATATGTCTCCTATCCCCTGGTAGCAGGAAGTATGGAAACTTAATGGACACTCCTGGAGTTCTGACCTTGAGTTCCAGGCCTGTGAAGTACGACATGGCAAAGGGCCCTCCTTGGTCTTTGTACCACAGGTCTTGGGGTGGTATAAAGGGTGCCCAGATGCTGTCTACACTGGGGTGTCCACTGCCTCCTCCTCCCAGCTGACCACGCTGCTGGGAGCTCTGGCAGAGGAAGCATACCAATATCTGTGTAGAGCAGTGGGAGTGTTTCCTGTAGTGTCCTAGCTATCAAAGTGTGCTGTAGAGTTCATACCGTGGAAGTGTTCTCCAGTGTCCAGGAACAATTTCTTTATTGATGTTTATGTATCTCTAAAGATAAAAATAATCTCTAGCAATTTCCTCTGAAGCTGAAGGCATTGGTGGCATAGGTTCTTCCACATCCCAGTCCTCTTTGTGACCCTTCAAGCCCCTGCTGGATGCATCAGAAATCCTACCTCTCCTGTTTCTGGTTTCTAAATTCCTAAACAAACTCAGGCCTGTCCCCAAGAGCAACCATGAACCACTGTCTGCCCATGTAGACAGACCTTACAGGAAAAAAAAGATAGCTCTTTCAGAACCTTCCTTCAAAACCTAGACTTAACCACAGCTTAGCAGCTCCCAAATGCTACAGAGGAAGTGTTGGGCCTCACAGGATCTGGCAATACCATGTTATCCTCTTATTTCAAAGCAAACCCAACCTAACTCTTCCTGCTCTCAACTGCCATACCAAATCCGTGAGCTCACAGCCCAGGAGCAAGTCAAACTGGCTAGCTCCTGCTCTCCCAAATCCTAACCCTGACCTTAACATGTCCTTGGGACATTAGTTATAATCCACTTCTCTTTGAAAGCCATGCAATGAAGGATTGAGCATAGATTCTCAGACACAGTTATTTTGGAGTTAAATCTGGTACTGTAGTTGTAGCCAGAACTAAAGGTCCCTCAGAAATAACCTTCATCTTTTACCCTTCCTTACCCTGTTCCTGCAAGTCTTGAAGAATGTAGTGATAATGATGCTTTTTTTCATCTCCACTTTTCACATCTCTAATACCAACACTCCCCCAAAGCTACACAGTAACTTGTTCACCCCTTATCTCCTAAGCCATAAGTCTTTTGCCAGTGCTGGCAGTGCAAGCCTTCACCTAGCTCTGTGACTGCTGCAGGATCTGGCAATGAAATGGAGCTTTTCCTTTTCAAACCCTAATGCTGTGACCAACCTTAATACTAGTTTCCTCAATCTTTCGATAAATTCTGACACCTCCAGTGCTCTTCCAATCTCTTGATTTGTGGAAAGCTGTTCTTCTTTCTCAGCTGGCTCTATGCTGGGACAGATTTCTTACACTCTTTGCACTTGTACTCAGTGGCTGAGAATGTTAATTTCTGCCTTTCATGTTCTTCCCACAGTATGTACACTGAGCCATGATTTTCAGTCTGGCAGTGTCCTGAGTCATTGGCTTCTTTATCTTGCATCTATGTACTTGTTCTGCACACTAATGGCTGTCACTGTTTTGATTTTTCCCTTGGACAGCTCCTGTGCTGTTGACATTTGTACGCGTTTCCCCAGGGTTGGAGATATTTCTCTAGATATTTTCTCCTGGAAACTGAAATCACATGTCTCACAAATGATGCTGTTTCTGATTAGAGAATCCTTTTTGTCTCTGGAGTTATATGTGGATTTCAGAGCTCTCTGTTGTGTAACTCACTTATGTAAGTTGCCCTCTTCCTGATTCCAGGTAAAAACAAAATACTTTCCCCACCTCCATCCCAACCCCAATACCTGTCCACAGTATCTTTCTGCCTGAAATCATGTACAATTATCTATTATTGCTGTATTTCCCAGCCAAAGCATGGGGTATAAGGTAGAGACAAATCTTTGCCTTATTAATCCTTATGGTCAGTTCTGTATTCTGGATCCATTTTTCCTTTGCACTGTTTCAATGTTTATGTAATACTGTGTCTCAAAATCCAGTTTTCCTGTGGAGCAAGTCATATTGCTCCTCTCCATAAATATTGCCGTGTTCTCTTCTTGAATGCACACCTTTCTCCACTGTAAGCATTACTTCCCCCATCCCTTTATCTTAGGTAATAAAATGGCAGGATTTCATTATCTTTTAGTTAGAGGCTCTTTATTAAGAGAAGCCTGTTCACAGATGCTGCAAGTCAGCTCCAGCTAGCACTATGACTACATAATGCAAACAGACTGGTGCCTTCTCCAGACTTTCTTCCCCTCTAGCTCACACTCCATGCTGCATCTCTAAAGAAAGACTGAAGCAATCTATGGTTTGCACCCTTTTCAGATGGTGTTAAGACCTCAGACAGGAGAATTTTGCTTACAAATCCCTTGTTTGTTGTTTGGTTTACACAGCTATGTTCTCATGGTTAACCCCACTTAGCAGAAACCATTTTCAGCTCGTTTTTACAGTGACGAGATGCCATTCAGCTTGGGGCAGGGGGAAAAGAAAACAAAATAGGGTGGAGGTGGTGGAGGGTTTACTTCTATGCTCTAGTCCTGACTCAGATTTCATTTCTGCTGATGTCAGTCCATTGATTCAAACACCGCTACACCCAATTTGTACCAGTTCAAGTAGAATTCAGACTGGCAGGCTCCAGCAAGTACTCTCTGATAAATGTATTGATTGCATCTTTCAGTTCCTTTGACAACAGCAATACTGTAGTGATGTATTTGACCTGGTGTTTCTCTCAGGGGATTATGCTCAATTCTGGTCCCTGAGCTGCATTGCTTTATAGAGAGAGGTTTGTTTCATGCAATCTGTGTGGAGTTCATGCAGTGTGCCCTCCGATTGCTCCTTCATCCAATCAGTTCCAGTAATTTGGCATTACTAAGAAGAGGTGGGCATATTTTGTTTCATTTCAAACCCACTCACACACTTTTGAAATGAGGAACAGAACTCCAAAAGGATTAGATTTGTTTTCCTTTTAAAAGGGGCAAAATGCCAATTTGGGCTGCTGTGAAGAGGAGGAAGTCCTGAATTAACAATGTATGAGTTCCTAGCTGTGGCCAGACACTCTTCCTCCTGGCTGAGTAACAAATAGGGGAAAAGTCCCATATTATCAGTGGATCCCACTTCTTACAACTGTACCCCACAACTTCTGGAAAGCTCTCCCATTCTCACAGGAAGCATTTCTGCTGTGGTCATAAACTAGTCCTTGCGTTTATTCAGTTCTGTATGGGAGAAGTAATGGCAGCTTGTCCTCTTTATAGCAAGGCAGTTGCTGCATTTGTCTGCTTTGAGAGGTCTGTTTTCAGGAGTCACTAGCTCCTAGTCATTTCCTTTCCAGGCTGGTGGAATCTGGAGCAGAGCAAGGGCAGTGCAAATGGGAGAAGTTGAGTAAAAGCCCTGTCTGCTACTGCTGCCACTGGTGCCCGGGAATATAAACTGCATAGAGGGTAAATGGAGGACCTTTACAGCTGAAAGGAGTATGGGTGCCAAAATACTCAGCTGCAGCTCCAGGCAAAATGTTTCTGGCCATGCCAGTAGTATGAAACTTTCTTGTTAGGCTCTTTGGGAAAGCAGTGTCCTTCAAAAGCAGGGCTGCTTGTGTCAAAACAAAGCCAGTCTGTGTTTTTTGATGGTGACAGGTACCTGAAGTATTTGTGTGTTTACTGCTGCTGGATTTCAGAATCGGTGGCAGTATGTATGTAGCAGAGCAAGCCTGGTTTTCTTTCATCTCCTTCTGTCTGAACAGATAAAGAATAAAACATCCACTTGCAGAACCAGGCTGCATATTTTATCACAGCAGATGAAGAGATTTTGGAAGGAAGAAGGCCCAAGCGACAACTTACGCAACTTTTTGCAGTTGTCCAAATTACCTCTTAAAAATCTGCACGTTTGCAAGAACTGTGCACACCATTTACCCCTCCACTTTGGCTTAAGGTAAATGCCTCTTGTCACTGCGCAATGAAGCTGGGGCAATAGCAGTGGGGTTTGCAGCCGTGGCCTCAGATTAGCAGGGGTTAAGCTAAGAAAACAGTGGGTGAAGGCAAAGCAGCTGGCACAATGGAGCACTCTGCTGAGACAGATGGGTATCTGGAGAGTAACTCCCTGCTCCCAGCTGCTGCTGCCAGCACAGCTTCTGTGCTTCTGCTCTTATGCTTTTCCTTTCTCTGCTTGGGGCTCGTAAAGCTGAGCAGCAGCTCAGAGACTGCTTTGCTGATGAGCTTATAGGTAACATCATAGTTTCTTGCAGATGTGTGGTACAATCAGCAATGCAAACCTCTCAAGTGGAGAAATCACCACGGGGGACAGCTTCTTTCAGAAGTTGTGGCACCTAGATTTTGTTTTAGTTTCTTTATATTTCCTTTGTTTGTGCTAAAAGAATGCAAAGATTCCTAGGTAAGAAGCCAGTTGCAGCAGCCAAGACCTTGAGAAATTCTTTACCAACTATCTTTATGGGTGCAATAAAAACTGAGAGGCTTGAAAACCTCAGTGTTTGCTGGCCATTCTCCCTGCTCAGATGAGGGAAAAACACTCCTCTCTGAGCTGCTTGGGTGTGTGAGAGTCAGTGTATTAGCCTCAGTGTGCTTCAAGGGAACCAAGATTTAGAGGTCGGAGAGGGACACCAAAATTTTCATTCTCCTTCTTGTGGGACCTACATGACCATTGCCATTATTCCAACAGAAGCAGTGGAGTCGGAACAGAATAAGGAGAGTTATGGGTTTTCCAACTCTCTCCAACTTTTTCTTCCCTAAGCCTGGGATTTTATAAAACTCTAACTCCAAAACACATTAAAAGCCTGAGCTGCTTACAAAACCTCCAACTCCACAGGGTTTGCTTATCCCTAGTAATTATCACTTAATATTTGGCCCGGCACAGCTATCTTTCAGTCTTATAAGGATAAATGTATTTGTTTCACTGCTATCTGAGCTCTTTTTCACCATCAGACTGAAACCTATAGTTTATTATTCCTGGACAGAGGCCTACACACACTATGTGTTACTTCTGTAGTTCCCCCAGTCAGTGGGAAATGTTTTAGTATTATTATCATTAAATATTTTGCCAGACGCTGTGGTCTTCCAGCTTTCACATAGATAGGGAGGAAGGGATGTGGGGCTAAAGTGCAGGCTTAAGAGATGGGAGACAGGAGGGTTTTTTCCTTATCTGTGCCAAGCGGCTTAGAGAGAAAATTCCTCTGGTAACAAGAAAGGCTACAAGGCCCTTAGCTAGCTAGTATCTCCCTGTAATCAGGCTTCTCAACCCATCAAATGAAATGAAGCATTTCATGACCACAGGTGCTTTTAGCAGTAAAGCTCAGGCTTAAATAACCTATGCAATACTTCTTAGCATCACTGAGTTTTGGTATGCATAGAGCACTATAGGCTTAGTTCATATTTTTTAAAGGAGAAATTAAAGGATCCTCATTACAAAATTCAGGATTCAGTGGGTTTAGTACCTTCTCAACCATTGTACTTTATTTTTGGTGTTGTTTATGTGTATTCAATCTAAAGGGTTAATCTGGAGCTGTAGATAATGGAGTTTAAAAGTGTAAAAGACCAATATCAACTTAATTTGTATTTTTGCAGTATCTATCAAATAAATTTTAAGTTCACATCTTTCAAGGTTTAAGTCTCTAGTTCAGAGTGGAAATGATAAGCACTATATGTTCTAATACCTATGAAGCCTGCAATTTATGCTACATTTACAATTTTTATGATATTAATGTTATGTGTCACAGCATGCTATTCTAAGAGAGTGATGTCAGGGCTGAGTAAGGCACAATATCACAGCAAAGTATATTTGCAGTAGGAAATACACAGATTTCAGACTTCTGAATCCTGTGCCATCACACTGCTCTCCTAATTTGTCACAAGACCCTGAAGCTTGTAATACTCTTTCTGAGAGTTCCCTTAACCACTGCCTGAAAACAACGTGTGCCAGTCATCTCATTTGGGCTAATACATCTCTAGTTTCACTGGGTATTCCTCACCGTTCAGAAGGGGAGGCTTACAGGCAGCGCCAGTGGTGTCATATGGGCAAAAGAGTGAGAGGAAGCATTAGCAAAGAGCTTACTCCACAGAGAATCAAGGATCCCTAATTCCCATAGCAGTGGTCTTACTGGGAAAGGAGGAGGGTTGAACCCGCACACCTCACACAGAGGTTCACATCTCAGACTTTCCACTAACTTTTAGTCCCCTGACCTCAGCCAGAGTTGCTCAACTTTGAAAATCAGGTCCCTTTAGGTACGATTGGAGCATATTGATTTCAGAGCTGAACTTGAGGAAATTCCAGTCTCCTCTATTACCCGTCCACCTGCGCTCTGGGAGATGTAACTGGACCAGGAAAAAACTAGGGCTCGTAGTTTGGCAGAACAACTGGGTGCAGGTGGATGTGGAAGCGCCACATTGCCAAATGCAACAGGACGCTGATTCCTTCCACCCACCCCAGGAGCCACTGGCTTTTCCCCCAGCAGCAGAGGCCATAAGGACCAGAAATTCATGCGGTGGCGAGCAAGTTAATAGTTCTCCTAATGGCCTACATGCGCTACATGCATCAAATGAAATGAGTATTAAAATGGTTCATTACCTGCCTGAGATCCAAGGTCAGGTTTTTCAAAGGAATTTGGGTACATAAAGTTGCAGGTGGACAGCTAGTCATGTTTACAAAAGCACTTCTGTGCCAGATTCCCATGGATTTCAGTATGGGTTAGAGGCATGGAGATAGAGTGTCTTTAGGCATCCAAGTCCTTTGAGGGGTGAAGTATTTTGCATTTACTGCAGTGTCCTGCAGGGTGCATAACGATTATTACTATAGAGCAGCTTGTGTGCCATCAGTCCAACATACTAGCTTACCCTGCAGTGACTTGTTCATCTTCCCATATCCAGTGGAACAAAATCTGTTGCGTACATCCCACATATCTGCTATCCAGGGAACAATGCCTATTTGTGTTCTGGAAGCCTTTTCTTGAGTTTACGTTTCTTATTAAGAAGGAAAAAAGATTGGTGGGGGGAGGTAGAGGGGGTGTGGAGAGAGAGAGGCATCAGTGTCCAGCACACAGCACATTACCAGCTACACTGCCAATTAACATGCCAGGATTCCCTTGCTCACACATGTTATGTTGTTTTGATGTAACTAAACGACAGTTGCATTCAGCTGCTTCTTTCTATGGAAAAAACATCTTCAAAAGAGCAGATGAGCGTGACCCCATTTCTCATTTTGTTTCCCATTACTTTAATTGTATATATATTGAATGTATCATCTATCGTGGAAAATTGCTTTCGTCTCTGTAACATCTGCAGGACACTACTATGGCAAAGACTAGTGCATCTGCTGACGCAGCTTTTGCTCTCCTCATTTGTTATTTCATTCCATATCCACAAATTTCAAATCTGTGAACCCACTGACTTCACTGGGAAGCGCAGGTGCTCAGCGACACAGCAAGTCAGGCCATTTTTGTTTAGGTGTCTAAATGTGCCTTTACTAGCTTAGACATTTGGACTCAGTGTTTTTGCTCTGGCAGCATTAATCTTGCATCTCAAGTGTACACTAAATTCCAGTTTGCTTCCTCCGTCTCAGTCTGTTAAAAATTTGGTTCCATGTTTTTATTAATACCATTCAGCAGAGTTTGATTTTTTCACTTTGCTTCAATCATACTGTCAACCCACTGCTTGCTCATTGGTGATCCCAGAATGATCTACAAGCAGTGTCCTGCATATGCATACAGTGTTTATTGTTAGAGGATGAACATAACCCTGATGCTGAGGCCAATACTTTGCATTTTTTTGCATGCTATCCTCTACTCCTTGTAACCCTTGTCAACCAGACGAGACTCTGGTTTGACAGCAGGACTGGAAGGTTTGTGTGATTAATACTGAGCCTAATTTATTCTGTGAGTGGCTCTGCTTAATCCCGTGACTGTCTGTGTGCAGCACATGCATATCATCCCCAAATGCCTTGATACACATGTTAACAATGGGAAAAATACTTGGTGGAAGAATGTAACTTTCTAACTCAGCTGCTACAGTTGGCAGGGATTGTTCCTCCCTTAGTCCACAATTTGTCTTACTTGATCTTGTGACTGCCTGTGGAAATGCCCCAAACTGTTTTTCTTGTGTTTTCACCTGCATGACTTTAGAGACAGGAAAAGCATTTCAGCAGTACTGAAATATATGTTTTGCTAATTGCATGTTTTACTTTTTCTGTCTGCGTTTCTCAAAGCATTTGTTTAAAGATGAAAATACACTAGTTGGGAAAAAGAAGGGGACAGGAAAGTGCAGAGATCCACTTGCTGAGTTCTTTCAAATCCTGTTTTTATCAAAATAAAAGACAGTTTTCTTCCCTTCAAATGGGCTGTAAGCTTACTCTCCAAAGTGAGTGGAAGTCTTTCTGAGAGCCATCGAGATCCTGGGGTATCTGCCAGGGACAAAGGCATTCATGACAAGGTTCAGTATCTGGTCTTAACTTCTTGCCTTTTTTTCCTTCCACTTGGTAGCATCACCATACCCCAAAGGGTGAATGCACATTGTGAAGTCAGAGCCAAGATTAATATTTGGAACTGGGTTTTCAAGCCACTTTTACCTGCTCCTCCAAGTACAAGCAGTTCTTTCTTAGACTCCCATTACTAACAGAACCTGCCCAGTGACAAAGCCCTGCAAGATTACACTTTAGAAACATCAGTGTATGCATCCGGGGCAAAGCAGGGAGACAATTGGGGGGTTTGCTTCTATTGTGCCACTGCAGAAGGGACCCCAGCTGTCTGTAAGTGCTTTTCCACCAGTTTATGTCAGTTCAATTGCTGAAGGCTAGTTTTTTTGTGATAGTATAAATATTATGTATATATGGAAACCACATTATACACACATACGTACAAAATTAAACATAATCTATCCTGGTTTGCTTAAACCACAGAAGTCTCTGGGCAAAGCAGAATCCAGCTTAGAGATAGTGAGACCATTTCCAGAAGCAATAAGCCCTGTCTTGCAGCTCCCACCTGACAGATGCACTTGTATCCAGCTCCTGAACCACCATCTCTGTCTCTGTGTGTCTGTAAATCCTGACAGCATTTTGAATCTCTCCTATATTGTACCTTTGATCAGATTGAGTTCCTTGCAAAAATGAATGCTTTTAACTTTTTAGTATCTTGGGCAAGTCATAATTATCAGGGAATCTATTAAGGAATAAAAGGAATAAATCAGGTTTTGAAAAGGAGTTAATCTGGGTCATAAGTAAAGCTCATAGCTGATATATTTTTTTAAACTAAATAGTTAATTTGGTTCAAATGTCTAAACAATCACATGTAACATAGTCAGAAGACTGAGTCTTCTTCTAAGAGCATGCAAGTTCCTAAGTTTCTGGGACTTTCCATGTGAATTAGGCTTGCTATGTGTTTTAAGAACAAAAAACAAAAAACAACAAAAAAATGATGCTTCTAAGTCACTTCTGGTGCATTGGAAATATTACACTGCAGTGACCTCAGTGTTTATTTTAAGCTCAAAACCTTATATTTTCATCAGAAAACTGATGTTCTGCTCTTTTGGGGCAATGTCAATAGATTTGTTGATCTCCTCCTTGCTTGATAGAACTGGCTTTCTTTTATTTTTTGGGGTTACAAACAGAACAGCCTTATAGTGGCCAGTAACACACCTCTTGGTAAAATGAACTAACACACAAGTGTCATAAATTTGCCACAAGCCACAGATAAGAGGGGAGAGGCTTACATTAGCGCAAACGTAAACACGGGTTTAGTGTTTGTATGTATTTAAGCCTTTTACACATTTACACCTCGTTCCTGTGTGCAGTCTAGGAGGCTGATAACACGAGCCGAAAGCTGTGGAAATGGAACTGGAAGAGTCCTTGAAGATTTATTAAAGAAACCCCACCACTTCTCGTAAGCTTTTCCATCTCTGGCTCTAATACATCTGCCGGGTATTGTACTCTGTTGAAGTCAATGGGAGTTTGCCACTGATTTCATTGGAAATAGCTTTTACTTCTGCCGTAAATCCCCTGTTAAGAGAGCCCTACTGATCACTAATGACTCATTCAGAAACAGAACTCGTGAGCTGTTTGAAAAGCCCTTGTCCTTATTTAGCACTGCTTAAAATGGATTATTTAAAAGATCATCTAATGAATTAGCTTAGAAAAGTTCCCTTTTTTCCTTAAAACCCAGCCTCTTCCTCTCTCTACCCAGCTCCTCCCTCCTTAAAAAAAGTGAAGTATACGATAATGCCAGTAATTATGTGTTACGTGATTTTTATTGCTTTGCAATTTATTACAAATGTTTTTGTGGGTGGTACAAAGTATTTGAACAGGTTTTCAAACTACTCAGAAATTTATTAAATATTGGTGATTGTTATTACAGGTTGTGTTTTATGATCTAAGGTTGATTTACGTGTACGAAAACCAAAAGGCAGCGCAGTTGTAACTCTTTCAGCATTCTTCTTGTGGTAACACCCCACAAGGCACAGGGAGCCTCGAAGGGGCTGTACATAAGCTGAAGAACAAGAAATGACCATTACTGAAGCAGAAACAGAAGCAAAAGTATTCAGCATGCCCTGTTGCTTCTACTGACTTGAGTAGGGTTTGGAGATAGTCAGCATTTCCACAGGTTTTTGTGAACTGCAGGAAACCTGAACTTTAGATGTTGGATTTGGAACGTTTTGCTAAACTGAATATTGAAAATCACTTGAAATGCACATGCAGAATTACCTTCCAAAGGATGAGTCAAGTAATTGCTGTTACGATGTATGTCTGATTAAAAACGATAGAGTCAAGGAAAGGCACAAGGCATGTCATGTATAACAGCTAGAGCATAAGGTTACCCAGATTATTTCATGACACAAGCATTTTAAACTGTGCAGTAACAAGTAATAATCAGAAAAGGACACATGGATGTATTTGCCCTGCAGATGTCCTGCAGACCCCAAGCTATGTAGCTGATTTCCTCAGAAGTGCTGGTAGACCCTCCATATCCTATCCCATTTTAAATACAGATCATAACATCACCATTCAGGGATTCACCGTACATCTTCTCTCCTCATTTGTTTTATTTACCCTGTTGGTCACCGATCAGAAATTATTCCCATCCTGACTGGTTTGAGAACAGATAATAGTGAACAGCAATTAATCACAGAAAATCTTAAATTTGAACAGGATGTTTTCAGATAAATAGGAAACTTGCTTCTGCCTGGAAAAACAAAAAAGAATTTCAAATGCAGTGGCTATTTATGTGCATAAAGTTTTTCCTGACCCTTCTTTCTCCCTAGCTGATAGAAAACTGTAGATTGCTGATAAATTTAGAATTGGATATTTGTTCCGCCTTACTTTATGATGGAAAAGCTGGAGGGAAAAGGACATGGCTGTTGCATGCACTGAGGTGGCATCACCTTTTCTCCACAAGCCTGGCATGGCTGAGCTTATAGACAACTAACTTGCTGGCCCAGAGACTGGGTGCTAATTTGACTTCAGCTGCCAGAGGTAGCAGTGGTTGGGAAATGAGTCACATCTCCCTCTGCTTCTGTTGTTGAAGCAGAGGGATTACCAAACTAATGAGCTGCAAGAAAATGTAAATAAATAAATAAATGTATGGCTTGGGCTTTGGGCTGTCTCTATGTACTTGCATTGCAGCCACCAGCAAAAGGTTTGTGCTTTATTTCAGCCTCAGAAACCCATGGGATTTTCTTCCTTACATCCCCAGAAGCAATGTAAAAAGATTGGTATTCCTAAGCATAGAAGGAAGTGGTCCAAGTGACCCTCTAGGCAGACAGGAGAGGGAAAAAATCCCAACAAGACATATGTTCAAATCCATGGTGGGCTGCTGAAGAACAGTCTAAATTTTGATCCAAGTTTCATTCTGGCCTTGAAAGCAAATCCTGTCTAAACCAAGCAATGATCCTAATGGACATTTTTTCTCCAGCCCTTTCCCTTCACCGTGGTGTGCCCATCAGCATAATCCCAAACCTTCCCTAAGTGAAAACATGACACTGCACACACAGCTCTCCCTCAGGTAGCAAACAAGAGATATGTCCATTATCTTAGACCACCTTTGGGAAGTCTCAGAGCATTAGCTTTAGACTGATGAAAAAAGAAGTGTCATGCTGAACAACTGCAGAGGCTTTTATTTATTCATGGGTTGTTCAGATTTTGGTTGAAAAAGTCTATAGGCTTTAAATCTTTGGCACAAGTTTTAAGTCTCTGCTGAATCCATTAAAACGCAAGGCTGTAGCAAAGCAGCACATCACTCCTCCTTTAGGTGCTGAACTCCATTTACATCAATGGAAATCAGGTAATTTATACATCTGGTCCGTCGTCTAACATTTCCAACTGCGTCCTTGCAGTGCTGAACTTGAGACACTAAAAAGGGCCTATTTTTAATGCTCAGCAAGACACCTTCAGAAGTCTAGGTGTTGTCACAGTGAATAAAATTTGGCACTCTCAAGTGGAGGCATCTGAAGTCCCTAATTATTTTTAATCCATCTTGTATCTTCATTTGTTTGCCTGTAAATGCAGGCAAAACTATATACAACTTCTCTAGCTGTATTTGTATCTTCCATCTTTCATTTCAGATTTAGGGTACATTGATAAATATTCCTTTTCTTAACTTTGAGGAAAGTTCCACTTTCTGCACTATTCCTTGGTCCATCCTAAATGTCCCTCTTCATATTTGCTATTTTCACTTTTCAAATTCGTTACTAAAAATGCATACACACACATGGGCCCATACACATACATGTACACTCATAATTATTGTTTATGTGATTACACAAAAGGAATGGCATTTTGCTTGATATGGTAAAAACACACGTTAAAATATAGGTTTATTATGTAGCATTTGTAATGTCCCTTTGGCATCATTCTCATTATGTAACATATGCATTTCAGTATGTTTAAATTCAACACACCTGAAAAGGCAGATGATTACTTTTCTCTAAAGAACATATTCTTCTGTGGGTAGGTGAGACACTTGCTTTTAATTTATCACAAATTATTCTTTTGAGTCTCTTGATAGTTTCATTGGTGGTTTTTTTTGTCTGGAACACTTCCAGGCAGTTAAACAGTTTCAGAAATAAATATAATAATTCAGATGATGTCAAAACCAGCGTGAAAATCTACATGCTGATCTTACAAGGCACTAAGAAAACCCATTTATCTGTAGGTACACCCTGATATCATTTGTAGCCTGTGATAAAAGCTTTCAATACAGCAAAATCAAAGTCAGACCTTCCTTTGTGCTCTGTAATGTTAGGGCTTCACCCTGCCAATCTTTAGTCAAGGCATTGTGGGCACATTGCTGTACAGCTTGGAAGAGGGATCCTTATCTACAGCGACTTCCTGCTCTGTGACATGGCAGTGCCACAGCAGGGAACCTTCTCCTAGAGCACTAAGTGTGTGTTTGGGTCAGATAGTATTGCTTTGTTTTGTATCTTCCTAGACATATATCTTGGCATCATCTAGACATCATCTTGCAGCTTGCTGGGTTGGCTCTGCCTCAGAAATGTGCTTGGTGGACTTTCTAGGCACTAACTGTTAGAAGCCACCATGATGCTAAACTGGGACTAAGTATGCTGATCATTTTCTAGGTACTGGCTTTCCCAGGGGCATCTTGGTTTTTCTACACAGAAAAGTGGGGAGAAAAGGGCCAAGGGTTCCTGGTGAGGACACTGCAAAGGTCAGCAGCTCAACATGGGCAAGTCCTGTGTGAGAGTATGTGGAAACCAAGGACGGACTCATCCCAGCCCTTGCATTCACAGAAAGGGTGACTGTGCCAGAACTTTGCCCTTTTTTAGAAGTCTCTGATTTTCAATTCCTTTTAAGAGTACCATGTCTGTGGTTCAGGCATTCTTCTGCTTAAACTTTGCTTCTTGCTTTCCCGTCATGTTGTCTTCATGGGGATGGAGGAGAATAAACTGGAAGCGTGGAAATGCTCCCCAGATGTTTTCCAGAAGTGTCTATGAGCCCTGGGCGCCGTGTGGGGCCCTGGCTGCCCTAGAGGGTTTCACCTCCCTGGAAAGGGGTTGGAGGAGCTCTGTGGCCTCGGGGAGTGCAAGGAGAGGACATTTGCCTCCCAAATGGCTGGGTTTGAAGCAGGTGGGACCCCATGGATTGAGCCCACTCACAGCAGACTGGTGACCTTACACAATGGGACTGAGCCAGGTTGTGACAGATGGTATCCCTGGATCTGAGACTGGGTCCTGGCTCTTACTGTTTAGTTAATTAATTGGGAGGAACATACGAATTAACTTGGTAAATTGTGAATACAGTAAAAAACCCCTCTGGTTTTGTAGATAGCTTGAATCCTATGCTGGGGTAAAATGACAAGTATAATCTAAGTTACTGATAGATTTTAGTGTTTTTCTCCTGGACTTTTTCTGTTGATTCACAGACGTAATTCTGGAAGGACACTGCTGAAAGATCTATGAGCTGATGAGTTTTATGGGATAGGCAGGACTGATAGGATAGACACATTTCTGGCACTAATATGTACCTCAGTAGGATTTGTCTCTAGCAAGTCCTCATAGTAGGTGAAGTGTATTTTTCCCCAGCAAACCTAATCACTGAAGTGATGCATCTTACATCAGGTAGGCTGGAAGTCTGATTTTTGAGGCTGCTGCAGGTGATGTTTTACATAGTAAAGAAAGAAAGAGATTCAGAGTGGGAGAAATGGGTGGATTGGGTTCGTTGCTGTGCTTTGGGGTCCAGATTACCACTTGGGGAAGGACTGTGCCTGCCAGATACAAACCAGCATTTTGTGGATCTGCAACACCACAAGGAACTAGGGATGGCAGAGCAAGGGTGAGCACTGGCCATGAAGCCTTTTCTTGCAGGCACACCCTCCATGCCAGCAGCTCGCAGGGAGTCAATTGTCCCAGCTAAACCTCCAGAGAAATGTCCTCCTCTTTGGTGAGCTTCCAGATAACACACACACTTTAAAGCATTTTTCTATCCCAGCACTGCAACAAAAGGAGCTACCAATCTCAGGGCAAGAGCCCCATCCTCTTCGCTGAATTCTTTTGAGATGTGGGTGATGCCTCTGTGCCAAGACAGTCCATTTACCTCCAAAGTGGCTTTCTCCAGCAGGTTTCCAGGAATGAGAAGAACAGCTGGAGAAACTGAATGTTATGCTTCATTGGTGGGGGGAAATTCTCTGTACTGCAATATTAGTACTCACTGCCTGTTGTGGTCACCAAGCACTGTCATCAAGGAGGTTTCAAGGGGCTGGTAAGGAAGTGGGATGTACTGAAGCTCTCATGCTTGAGCAATTCAAGTCCAGAAGGGTAATGCAACGAGTATGTTTATCATGTAAACAGTGAACTGGCTATAGAAAGGGAAGTTTTATGCAGCAATGGGGATGTGGAGATGAGAAACCACAAATTAATGAGCAATCAAGGTTAAAGTAGTTTATTGGTTAATTTTTATTTCACTTCATTTGGTCAGAGTGGAATGGGGAGAAGACATAGCATTGCATGATAAATTTTGGTATGGGTTTGAGATTATTTATAATTGAGACTAACCCACATCACTACCAATACCTTATCCTGTACCATTCTACCAGGTATTTTGGATGTGCCACCTGGACAGTTGTTTCAGACAAATTTTTTGAAAGCTTATTGGAAATCATCTTGTCTTTGTTTACCTGCAAAGCTCCAGTAGGGTACTCTGGTATTTATTCTTTAGGGGGATTTTGGAGAAATTAATACATCACTAAAAATGCCACTGCGGTCATATTCTGACTAGAAGCAACCCAACTTTCCGGTCAGATTTCTTGGGACCTTCCGAGTATAGTTACAGGGTTGTGTAGAAGAACAGGAATCTCCCTTTTCTATTTTGGCCATGCCTAGTCCTCAAGGTCATGCAGAAAATTATTTCCCTCCAATATTAGTATTTAATCTCATTTCTCCTTTTAGCCAAGTCAGTATTTTTGGGGACTATTTTTCCAGTTTAAGGAAAGGCTAAGAATGGTGGGATGGTAGAGGATAGCTTCATTTTTAGGAACTGAGATGAGGTACAGTTCTCAAAGTTTGGTTTGGTTTTGGTTTTTTTAGTGAACCTTCTGGAAATGCACAGTTGATGCAATTTACGACAAAATGCCCATCACTGGTTACACAGATATCAGAGTAACAACTTGTAGCCCAGAACAGTGCCATTTGAGATGAGGAAGAGGTTTTGGGTTTTTTTTTACCAAGATAAGAAACTTATTTTGCAGCAGAGTTCTCAGTTGTTTATTAAACTTCTGCCTGCTTGTAAATTGCTCAGAAGATTAGCTGTGACGCTTGTAGTGGTAAAGGGAGCAAGGTTCAGTGCCTCCAAACTACAGAGGTATGTTCAGCTCCAAAGCATATTGCCTTGTTCTCCACCTTATCATACCCTCACATGTGGGATCACTTCCCACATTCCAGAGCTGGCAGCAGTTTTCAAATTCTTAGAAAAGAAAAAGAACAAAAAAGAAAACCTGACACAAAATTGTTTCCTTTTTACTTCCCAATTTTACATTAAGTTGCAACAAAGGTTATGTTAAAGGCTGGATTAGTTGCAGGATGAAGATCCATGATCTTATGAATCATCTAGCAAGAAATGAGTGCTTTATACCAAGGAAGAGAAACTAGGAACTTCTCCACTGCGGTTTGCAATCAGAAGCAGCATTGCACTCTAATGCTGGCAGACTGCAACATGCCAGACTGTCACCAAACTAGTGCTGTTTGACAGCGCTTGAGCGAACTGGCCTTCTAATCTGAAAGACTGGCCTTCATTCCTTGTATTTTACTAAGAAGTGGTTTAGAAAATCACAAGCTTCAATCCTGAATTTGCCAAGAGAAATCACTGTTTTTTCTAGATACCCGAAGATATTTGTGTGAACAATTTCAAATATTAGGGACTAGAATCTCCTAAACTGCTGCACCTACATTTGGAACACAATTTCATATAAACCTACTTCTGTCTCCTTTACTTGCATGTTTTCTCATTTCTTTCTCATCTTGACCCCCTTTTTTGCTCCCTATAAGAGCAGGATCGTTTCTAGGATATCATCTATGTATTTATATAAGCATACAGTACTGAGCACTGTGGTTCTGAAGCGTGACTTGCATGGTCACAGCAGACAACCTGGGGCACTAATAAAATTCAAACAGAAGAGAAACTTCCGGGTATAGATGATCTTGATGAGCTCCAGGATGAAGGAAAATTGGGAAAGAAACTTTCTTAGAAACACTTGCCTTATCCTGCCTTCATGAGAGGTAGGAATGTTTTCACACAGTGAACAGAAAAAACAGGAAAGTGCAAAAACCATCAACAGTCCCAACTCTTCCAGTTTTCCATAGATGAAGAGAGTAACAACCAGCGCTCTAGTGTATAAAGAGCATAGAGTCATGATGACAGCACATGATTTGACACAGATTTGGCATGCCACTGGTCATTTTAAGGCCTTCTGACTGCTCTGTTTTAGACAGCCCTGATATGATTCTAGAGTATGCTAAGTTGAAACTAAATCTGGCTGCTTCCAAAGGCAAATTCTTTATTTAAATGCATGGCCTTCAAGATGAGAACAAGGCTAAATCTTCATACATGCATGTACATTTATTTGCTCTCTTTATTCTAAAGCTGTCTGGACATGAAGAATTCAGGGCATATTTAGCTCACACATAATTGCTATGCATCCATTGCTTCTAGCGTGCAGCTGGCTTGCGTTTGACCAGCTGAACACATGGGAAAAAGAAAAGTTGCTTGTTGCATGTGTCCCTTTGGACTTGGCTCAGTTGCTTTTGCTTGTAGCAATGTAAGGTAATTTATGCAGTGTTACTGTAAAAGCAAGGTCTCAAGAAGTAAGAAAACTTTGGGTTGCTTCAGGAATGTTATTCCTGTAGTGTGGTCATGTTGCCTTTGTACTTTATGGCCAAACTGTTAATTCCTTGAAGTTACAGTATCACTATGATCTGAATGTACAATGTTAATTTATTAACAAGGTAAAAACATGTGAGAAAGAGACAATATTCCCCTCCAGATTGCATCATATGAGAAAAAATAATAGCCATTTTGGAAATAATTCTCTCCTACACACAAGAAATAACACTGGGGAATTTCAAAACTAAAGCGTCTACTCAGATAGAAAGCAAAACTTCCAAATTACTCAGAACTCTAGCAGAGGAGACATGCTTACAATGCTGACAACCCCTACTGAGCTCTGATTCCAAATATTTTTAGCTTTCCAGGTGATACAGATGCATGGCTCTATTTCAGAGCACCAGAGTTCACAGTATTTCGTGTCTAGCAGTATAATTCTGACTTTCTGTGTATAAGCCACGAAAATAATTTCTGGATGTAAATCCAGCTTAGGTCAAGGTCAGGTCTGAGTTTAAAGAAGTCTAGAGATTCAGTTCAGGTTTGTCTACTGTGAAATCTTGCCAGACCTCTGTTGTCTGTTAAGTCCTCTATGTCTTTTAACACAACAGTTCAGTGATGGTGTGATTAATTCACAGGAGCCCACAAGGAGCCTCTCGATCATGTTTTACCACCTAATTGAAAATAAAGTCAAGAGACTTCTTCTTGTGATGCTGCTGGAGAAGTGGTATTCCTGGGATTCATACCTGTTCTGCATTTTGTAACAATAAAACTTTTGGTGGAGAAAACCCATCTCCACATTCCAGCTCCTTCTGCTAATGATACTTACTATGCAATGCTGTGATTATAGTTACTGGGTTTTATTAATCTAAAAGCTCTGATAATCCTCTGATAATTCCTGGCTGAGGAAGAGCTAGATACTTCTCAAGAAAAGAAGCTCAGAAGACATAAGTGAAACATTTGGATCCATGAAAATATGTAAACATTTTTGTGCTTGATGATCTTAAAGGTCTTTTCCAATCTGATTGATTCTGTGATTTTTTCATAAGGCATATCTTTAGTAGGCCACTTGGGAAATGACTGGCAGGTCAGCAACGCAATGGCTATAATACTAAAGCCACACTTCTAGTGATATTTCTACCATCAGGTCAAAGGATCTCAATATTTCACTTGATATCAAACTGGAAGCAGACTCCGTTTCCATTAAGGGCTGTCTCAGAAATGAAAATTCACAGTGCCTGAATCCAACAGCCCCCCCACACTCACCTTCAGCATTCCCTCATACAGAGTGCTCACGGGTTTGGATTCAGTTATCCCCTTGAGATCCAGTGTGCAAAAGCACACTGAGAGGTGCTGTATGCGTGGATGTGTCTTCAGCAGTACCATTCATATGGTAGTTCTCAGCCTGAGCAATCTGTCAGAGTGAGGGTCTTTCGCTCTAGTTCAAACGTTCCCAAAATCCAGAGGGGGAGGTTTGATTTCATGGCTCTAGTAAAGGTTTCTCATAAAAATAGAGGTATTTTCAAGATATCCAGAACCACAAATCCAGCCCCCATTGAATTTCAGTTTCCCTTACAGGTCATTATTGTTTTCACCACTTTATGGTGGTACTGGCCAAAATCAATCTTTTACAACTCCACTTCCTAATCATACTAAAAGAAAAAGGTTTGGGCATTTAATTAGAGCTATTTATATTTTCAAAATGAGGAAGACATTCTGAAAAAGAGATTGTTTCTGCAGCCAATTCGGGGACCTTCTGTCTACAAAATCTGCTCTAGACACTTTCCCACCACAACTTTCTTTCCATTATTAGGAACTTACACCACGTTGTATTTAGCTTGGTATTTTGCCAAAAAATGTTCCTTAGGTCTCTATAGTACAAAATCTGACAGAAAGCATAACACAAGGAAAAAAAAAAAAAAAAAGGTATTTTTAAGTCCCTACTTTTTTCCATTTTCCCATCAGAAAAATTTAAAAAAATATTAGTAATATAAATCCCTCTCTGTTCCAGTTTTTGCTCTGGTTGTTTATACCCTTTAAATATGATCCATGTAGAGAAGTCCAAAGTTATTAAATCCGTTCAGATAGTCCTTCATTCTATTCAGGAGCTGAGTGTACCTGGCACAGCACTGAGTATTTCCTTTTGGTTTCCGAGCTAGAAGTAAGACTTGAAGTAAATTATTTTCTGCTATGATAATGATGATACTACCAGACGTCCTGAGTGGAAAAGGCCAGGGAGGTTCCGATCCTGACTCACGTTCTGATATGGTCCCTTTCTTTTTTATCCTAGGAAAACTCAGCTCAGATTCCGTCTGTGGTTTTCAGTAAGAATAGTGCTTTTCCCTTCTTCCTGCACAATTTTCCAGCCGGATTGACTGAACTACAGAAAGGTCAAATGACTTACTTGGAGGGTAAGCCATGAGTCAGTAGCACAGCTAGCACTGAATCAAATCCTTTCCTGTCTTCCAGTCCAACCACTAGACAACACACAATTGCTTTCATTGACCAGAGAGCTTTAATGAAGTCAGCATTAGCTGTGGTATATGTTAGCATGAGTCTCTGAACAGTGTTAGCATGCATTAGTATGAGTTTGTGAAAATCAGTCACCTTCTACCAGCAATTCATTTGGTATGTAGCAGACAACATACCTTGGGTCCCTCTCTTGGCATGCCTTGTGTCCTCACTGTGCATATTGCTATCGGCACACTTAAGTCACACAGCTGTGCTCCCATCTGCACTGGGACTTGGTGTGTACAGTTCTATTCTGGGGCTGAATTGCAGCCTTCATTCTCAATCTTCAGGTCCTGGGACCTCCAACAGGATTTCAGCTGCTTTATGGACAAGAAGAGGGGAAAGGGCCCATATTATCTGTTCTGTAGTAATATGAGCTCATGGTTTGGAAAATATTCAGAAACGCTGGACAAGATAAACTCAACAATCTATCCTGACCTTAGACTCTACCGATGTTTGGATTTGGCTGACCTATATGCATCTGCACATATTTTAGCTGATAGATGCCTGGAAATTTTGCAGAGAGTGGTTGAAGATACTGTAAAAAAAGAACAGAAAATATGGCTGAAAAAGAGCTTAAGCAGGCATCTACTCTGTCTTCATCTACAGCAGGATGGGCTTTAGCTACATCATTTTTAGCAGGCAACTCAACTTCACAACTCAGATTATTAGGTTAGACACTAAGGGAACTTTTATTGATTGCCCTCTCGTTGAAACAAGAGTGTGTCACATATGTATAAGATGTAAAGCAATCGAAAAATAGAACTCATACAATAGGGAATGGTATGTATTACAAAATCAATGGTACAGAAGTAAATGTGTCTTCAGCAAGAATTCCCTTTCTCTTATGGTACCTTTTGCAGTACAAAGAGCCTTTCCCCCCCCTTCACCCCCCTCCCTCCCCCTTTTTACTGAATAATGCCTTTCTCCTAATAAGACTATTTACAGAGATTTTCCAAATGTTATTCTACACAACTGCCTGTGTATGTGAAGAAAAGGTAATAGGAAAAATAAATTGTTTTCAAATGACTCTGAAGATTTCACTTTTCAAAGCCAGGAAATTAATATTGAATCATCTGACTGAATTTGCTGTGCTATGCTGCAATGTTTTACCTCATATGGCACACAAGATAACCACTGTTCAGAGACCCTGCAGTAACTCAGCAGAATAGGATGAATGGAGGATGACGTTTCTGCTATAAATCATCAGGTCTATTGTGTATATATGTAATAGACAGGACTTGGGAAGCAGGGAAATACAGGACTGTTATGGACTACCAGGAGGAACTTTTTAGCATGTTTCTTTTACTGATGACTGGTTGGCAGGTCAAAAAAAAAACCCCTCTAATATAAAGTCAGCATATAAATTAGAAATGGAAAGAGCTACTATTAGATCATCTTTTCCATTCTCCTGTCACTGTGGAATTGTTCCCTACAGTGTGTTCTTGAGTGTTTCGTCCAGTCTTCTCTGAAATAACTTCAGCGACAGGGTTTCCATTGCTTCTCCTTGGAATCCTACCCCACACTAGTAGATTGCATTAATAGGAAATGTTACTCTAAAGCATAAATTTTCCTGCTCTTGATTCCATATCATTAATTCCACTTATACTCCCTTCTCTGGTCCTAATCAATTCCTTTGCCTCCTAAGTGTTTATATCCTCCTAAGACTTATGGGGAATTATCATATCCCAATTAGATATTTAGCCAAGATATATGCAAAGCCCATTCCCTTCATTTTCCTTCAGCCCACATCTAAGCCTTGGATAATTTTTTCCCCTCTCTGAAGTCCCTTCAGTTTGTCATTGAGTTGCCCTTAATTTAAGTTGAAGCCAGTTCTGGTCCCTACACTGCAGCTGGAGATGCAGTGATTTGGTTTCCAGAACACAGCAATTCCCAGCTCACCACAAAGTCATATGGAGAAGAGTGCCACAGACACCACTCGGGAAGAAGAAGAAGATGAAGGAGAGTAGCAGTTTTCTGGGAAAAAGCACCATAAAATGCCAGCAAAACAGAATAAGCAGTGGTCCCAGGGTGAAGAAGAGCCAGAACAAACCCTTGCAGGGGTGCTGGGAGCTGCGCTACCCCATGGCAGTGGGGGATGGCACCAATGGTTTACGCCCTGGCTTGCAGACCCAAGTGCTGCTGGTGGGGATCACTCTGCACCCACCCCACACCAGCTGTGCCCATCACCTCTTTTCTGGCATTGCCAACCATTTCTCAGTGTCCCAAGCCATGACCTCATGAGTGACAGCAACCTGGGCGAGCGTGTGCTTCGCAGATGGACAAAGCCCACTCTGTGTACAGGTTTTTTCCTTGTGGCTGTAAAATTAAGGAGTGGGAGAGAAACCTGGGCTGTATCACAGTGTCCCGGTGGTCCACCCCCTCTGCCCAGCCCTGCAGACTGTCCAAAACGTTGTCATTTTACCCCAGAAGGCAAGCAGGCCTGGGGTCGATCCAGAATGGATTACAACATAATCCAATTCACAGGGAGGGGTATTTTTGAAAGAGGATTATATTTGGGTGTTTTTTCTATTCTGGCTGGCTGCCAATAAATAAATAAATGCTGTAAGTATAATGTAATGTTTTTAGAGGGCATGGTGATGGAAAGAGAAGGCTCATTTCCATATTCATGTTAGGGACCAGGAGGGGGCAATTTGATTTCTGCTCCGGTGTGCAAAGCACTCTCAGGATATGTGAGGTATAAATGCTGGTGTTTCACGGTGGAATTTCAAAACCACTATCAGTCTGAAGAAAGCAGTGCTTCATTTCTCACCAGAACAATATACTATGGGTGTTTGGCCTGCATTTCAGCATCAAAAACCCTCTGTCTGAACCTTTTGTGACCTTCAGACAGTTTTGCATAATTAGCTTGATTAAAGACACAGCATAATTTTAGCACCAGGGACCAAAACCCACAAATTACTGTGGATCACATGTTTTGCAAAATAATACCATGCATGTGATTATTTGTTTTGCTCTAATCATTTTTGAAATATTACTCCATTGCTTCAACTTGAATTGCTGGTTGTAACAGATAGCCAGTTCCCAAAGAAAATGTAAGTCTCTACAAAAATGTTTCCATGGCATGAGAAACTTATTGGATTTCTCTAATGCTATAGGGCTGAGTGTGATGTTTGTGTTAGAGATAGGTCTGAAAAAGGCTGCAGTACAAAGACTTTTCAGGTGTGTATGCTGCCATTTCACTGGGCATTCCTCAGACTTTGCTTTTACCATTTGGATTTCTGTGCATTAACCTCAGATTTTCAGTGTGGCAAGTCCAATAAAAACCAGACCCAGAACGTATGATAAAACATAGCTAGACTTTCACATCCAGGAAGCATCAGGTCATCTTACAGAGAGCAATCTGGGAACTGCTTTCGTCAAGGAGCCCACAAGATATATGTGGGGACTTGTAGCAGAGGGAAGCTCTGCCCTAATGCTCCTTAGACCATGCAGGGTGGAAATTGAGAACACAGTGCACCCCCAAAGCATTGCCAGGACGGAGATACCTTTGGCAAGGCAACCCACCAACCTCCTGCCTGCTAAAATGGAGACTGCTTAGTTGTTTTCTCTCCACTCACACAAGAGGTAGTAATTTCCCACTGCCTGAGGGTGGTGGAAAGAAAAATGCTCAGAATGTCCCAAGCGTCCCAGGCCCAGACGGAGAGCTCTTTTATAGGATCCTCATCCTGTGCCAAACACCATTTTTCCTCACCACTTTGGTACAGAGTGGCTGTGGATCCCTGCCCATCTGCTTGCCTTTTCTAACAGGTTTCCTGACACACTCGCTGTCCCTCAAATAATGAAAGAAAGGAATCAGGCAAGTGCAGTTGGGTCCACACACTCTGTGCTCACATGCCTATGTAGCTGTATAAGGCTAAGCTTACATCCTGCTCCTCTGTCTGATTGCCAGTAGCTTCCAGACTGAAGAAAATGGCCAGCTACATTACAGATCTTGAGAGCTATTTCAAGTAACCCTGCCCTTGTCCACACTGTACCTACAGCCCTCATGGTCCACTGGCCTGCTGCACAGATTTATGCAACCTTCTGCTGTTAGCACACCCTCATTGCTGCAAAAGATCTCAGCTCGAGACCTTCATGTGTTAAAAGAAATTAAGGAAGTTGCAAAATCTGTTGGTACAATAATAACAGTGGGTGTTCTTACAGAAACCAGTATAAGCTGGTTGAGTGGCACATCTGGGATGGTTTTAAGAAGAAACTTGATTAATACCACAGATGACTGCTATTTAAAGCCATTCGTTTTGATGCGTAGTTTGGGGGAGGTTCAGCTTACCCCTAAGGAAAAAGCAGGAGTTAATACAGACAGTGAGCGTACATGCTCCACTGGATGGTATTGATCACTGGCAATTTCATTTGAAATTCATATTTTAAAAGTGGAGAACTTGATCAGAATAAATATGAGGAAATTCCAGTGGGGCAAAAAGTACAAGGAAAACAGTAGCAAACCCCTCTCCCCTTTAGATCAGAAATTTAACCTGATGATTAGGTGATTTGGAAAGTAAAGTGAAGAAGTAAAAGGTCAGTTATGATGTGTGATTAAAAAGGAATCTGCTGGCAGCTCACTTTACAAGACAAACAAACCAACCACTTAAGGAAGGTGAGGTTTAAATGAGAAAGGAACTGGGCTGTGACAGTAGATAAAGGTAGGAGAGGGTATGAGGATAAGTCCACAATGATAAATGCTGCTTGTTGGGTACTATGTATGACAGTTGAGTGCTAATGAAAGATGATTTTGGAGCAGATAAATACATTGGTGTGTTGGTCCTTTGTTGTTCAAAGATTCCTGTTTCCAATATTACTTGCAGGGATGGAAGGTATGATCAGGGTTGAAGCCTCTCAGGTTGGAGGAACTTGGAAGAAACTCATATTCAGTAAAGTAATGGCATACCAGAGTGCTCATCCAAAGGAAGTGAAGTGTGAAATAATAGATGGGATACTGACACAGATATACTTTCTAAGTAATTAGATGTAGCTGTTATTAACCAGCACTAGAAGGTCCACACGGTGCCTATCTGTAATAGATCAGAGGAAGAAGCTTGAAAGCTTTTACTTCAAAGGGGTAAGCCTCACATGAATCCTCAGGAAGGTGAGGAGTTAGCAATGGAGTGAAGGACCATATTTGCAGTGTACAGTTTATAAAGTGCCAAGGCCACACAGACTCCACTAAGGAAATTCAGCTCTGCTCTTTGCCAGAGATCTGAGGATCTTGTGTACAGAAGCAGGTGAGGATGGGTGTGTATCCTCCATAACACAGTGCAACCTTTAGACAGCCATGAACAGTGTCTGTGCCTTTGCAGGTTGGGGGGAGTTTCTTCTCTTGGTATACAAGACATAAGACCAGTGCAGCTTTTGGGATGAACAGATTTTCGGCAGCACTCCCTTCAGCATATGGACTAGTTGCAGCACCATATGGAAGGTGATGATATTATAGCAATAAATGTAATGGATCTGATTGTGATCTGGCTTGCGCCAGTTCTAGGCAGATGCAACGCCTTCAGCTTTAATGGACTTACCACAGCTTCACACCAAATGAAGTGAAACGAGTTTTGGGTACAATACATCTACATTAAGCAATGAAAGACTTGTGATTTGTGTGATATCTTTTTTAATTTGTCTTTTTTTTCTTTTCTCTTCTTTTTCCTTAACTAAAGTGCTAGCATGTTGTGTAGGGAGACATTTTTTATTCTTATTAGCAGTTGGCTTTCTGTTTGTTATAAGCTGTGTGTGGGTTCCTGTGCAAGACAAAGGCATGGCACTGCTCTGGCTGGGGAGCTTTGTGCCAGCTCTTCACTGAGGAACTTCACAGCAGTTTTGGACACATTTTTCTTCATTGGGAGTGGAGGGAAGAAAACAGAGCATGTGTGCACAGCAAAGGCAGACTTTCCAAACCTGGTTAATCTCACCATACCCTTGCTGTGCAAACTCCGGCTGCTGTAAATGAAATGGAGCCAAGGGAAGCAAAAGCACAAGCAATAGAGGAAAGGAGACAAAGGAGAGAAGCAGTGGAGAAGATGGGGGAAGTAACAAGCTAGGGGGAGAGAAGCACCAAGCAGCAGAAAGGCTGTAATAGCAGCACTGTTCTTATAAAAGAATAAAGCAGAGGGAAATACTTATTTGCAGATAAAGAAGACCTAGAGATTTGGAACTGTGCTACCTTTCCTCTGTGTGAGAAATTGCTTCCTGACTATCCATTTCCCACCACGAGTCATCAGCTTTTGCTGAGAATGGGTGGCTGGAGTCAATGGGAAAATCCTTAGAAGAGCTCCCAGCTTGGTTTAATACATGCACGCAATTACCCTCACCTCCTGATCAGCACTCACCTCTTCCTGTAGCTGCTTAAATTGATCCTGAGCAGCAGGTCACTTGCCCCCAGAGAGCAACCTTGCATTTGGAAGGATGGGGAGGACAATGGGGGAAGGTGAACAGGGTAGAGAAGATGGGAAGCAGCATGGAAGTTCCAGGCTGAAGAAAATAGCAAGAAACTCATTCCATGGCCCTCCTCCTCTTCTAGCCTCCTGCTTGGCTGTGGCTGGAACACATCTGATGTGTAGGCAGCACTCAGAGACCAGGAATTTGTATGGCCCTGACATTCACAGGAATATGCCTTCTACAGTTGTTAGAGATGCTTTTGTCTTGTCAACATGGGAAACAGCCTGGGTAAGTCCAGGCCTGGGACACAGTTGCAGATTAGGGAAATTATCTTTGGAGTTGTCTGTATTGGCCAATGTGAATTTGAAAAGGACAGTATGCTCTTATTTTACTTTTTTTTTTGGCCACAGCTAAATAAAGAAAGTATGTTACAAATATTAGAGGTATCTACTTGCAGCTTTGAAGGCTTAAAAAGATTGATGATCTGGATAATAAAATTTGGGATTTCATTTTCCTACAGGCTGCTTTGATGAAACATAAAGAAAAATTGCCTTTTAAGTGTTGTCCTTTGTGCAGAATGACATTGCTGATTCTTTCAGCTGATCTGCAGCCTTTGCAATTGCTAGCTGGCTGTCTAGTAGAAGTCAATGGAATGATGCTCTGCAACAGCATGGTGGAGGGGTTGCCCTCAGGATGATAGCACATGGTACCCACCTACCTCCACAACAGCTCTCAGTTCCATGGTAGTGGTACAGAGCAAGGGTAGCTCCACTGAACTACACTAGTGTAAGACCAGGGCTTCATCTGCACACATGAGAAGTTTGAGGAG
Source organism: Nestor notabilis (assembly GCF_000696875.1). NCBI lineage: Eukaryota > Metazoa > Chordata > Aves > Psittaciformes > Psittacidae > Nestor > Nestor notabilis. Next base: position 100,920 of record NW_009911511.1, on the reverse strand, counting down.
AGACATGATGTGACCACAGGCAGTGGAACAAGATGGACCGTGAGAGCAACTGCTCCACCACTCTGGCTCTTCCTTGCATGCACTGTCACTCTTCCACACTCAGGCCAGCCAAAGGCCCTGCATCATTTCTCTTTCATGAGTATCTGTTGGACCACATGACCTGTCAGAAAAGGCAGAAAAAGAGAAACTTACTGACAGTGCCATCAAAAGGGGAAAATGATTGTTGAACCAGCGAAGTGCACCAGCACAAGACACATCATGTGAGTGCATTAGCCATACTTGCAGTCATTTGGGTTCCCACAGCAGCTGTGCAATGCCAGGGACGAGGGCACACACCTCTACAGAGTTGCAGAAGGGGAAATACAACATTTGTTCTGCTTTTAACTACAGCTGATGTCAATAGAGTCACAGTCAACCCATGTGAAAGGAAAAGCTTTTTGGTTTGGTTTTTGAGTGTTTTAATCTCTTCTTTTACCAATAACCTGCCTTTGAATGTAGCAACAGTCCACATTACACTCACCCCAGAGCAATCCTTAATAATGTAATTTTTTCTAATATGTCAAATGTTGCTAGGAATCTACTCCTCAGAAAGGATGAGCTGTGTGGAAGATTTCAGCTCTTGGAGTTCAGCTGGTTTTAATTACCCACACAGATAAGTGTAGCCATTTATTTTCTTTGAACTGGAAAAAGTTGCTTTTCTATTTTTAACCCCTGAAGACAGCTGAGTAATTCAAACGAAAGGCCTCACTCCAGAAATAACCTTTTGCTTTTAGTTTTTGCCCTATGAGGAACAAACCCAGTTTCTCATGAGACAAGCTTTAACCTATACATACCTACTCAGTTCAGTTTGGTTATATTCAGGTCAGGTTTTCATACCTTGGCAATAGCTATAATATCTGAGACTCATCCAGCAGGGCATTGAGCAACATGGCTTGCATTTGTCTTTTAAGTGCACAGCAGTACTCACACAGAGAGGAATCCTAGTTAGTAGGATTCCTCACTGAGTAAGATGCTACTCAACGTGTATAAGGGTGACAAGGTCTGGTCCAAAACAAACATGTATGGCCAATTTTCCGAAAGAGCTCAGCATGTTGCCATTAGTCTCACAATGGGGAGAGACTGCGTGCTAAGCACTTACAAAAATCTGGCCCTTGTTTGGATGTGAATGGGGGCTTCAGCTCTTTAGAAAATGTGGCTGCAATTGTGGGTGCTGAGTACTTAGGAAGCAGTGGTGGTCTTGAACCAGGCCTGCCATTAGTCTCTGATTTACACCCTTGTCAGCCATTGATTTTCAGCAGTTACACCCTTTTGGAATTGGAGCAGCACAGTCAGGCTGCCATCATTTATAAATTAGGGCACATATAGATAACTTTATTTTTTTATTTTTTTTTGTTAAGAAAATGTTTTTGAAATATTACCCTGTTTCCTGAATCCGGGCTGCTCCTGACCGCCTGCCAGCTCCCAGATTAAATGTAAGTCATTACGGAATGTTTTCCTCACATGGGAAAGACTGGAGTGGCTCGGTGTTAGTTTTGCCCTCCAACATTAATTCTAATTACCTCAAAATGCAAACATGTTTGAGTTTCCAGCAGATGACATTATTTTCTCTTTGACATCAGACATCAAAGAAAGAAAAATAAACATGGGACAGTGACAGCATTAGGCCTCTAGTCATTTTTCAGAAGGTTTTTCATGTTCTGTTCCAGACTGGTTCTTCTTTAAGTCTTGTCTCGGATGTTAGGGAGGGGAAAGGTTTACAGACTCACAGACTGATGAAGTCTTTTCCCTTCCAGTTCTCTTTAAATAAGAGTTGGGTGAGGGGAAGAAGAGAAACAGTCTGGTTTAGATCAGGTTTGGAGTCTTGGTTTTTAGAGACACAGAGACACCCCAATAGTTGGGTTATTTTCTTAAATTTATTTTAGCTTTTCTTCAGTTCATGGCTGATACTGCTGCATTTAAAAGTTGTAATAATTCAAAGAGAACAGAGATTTGACAATGTGGAATACTTTGCCTGTGCGTAGTGAACACAAGAACCTCAGAATTTTGCGGATATTTAGTACTTTTGAGACATCCTTGCTCGGTCAGGTGTTACTGCTGATGAAAGATGATGTTGCCAGATATTCCCTCCACAGAGCATTGACCTTGCAGATGTTGCAAGTCCATAGGATTTGAAAATGGACCAACCAAAGGAGCTGCCTCTCCTTCTGCTTGTCAGGGTTTGGGATGTGTTAGCCCACAGCTTTTGTGAAGCCGTGGCACTGGCAGCTCCAGGTCAACCTTCATGCATCCTGACACAATGCCAGGATCCTCTTGCCTGCACCCACAGCCCACTTCTTCCCAGTTTTGTCCAGGCTCCTGCAGTGAGCCTGGAGCTCACACTGGAGCTTCTCTCTGCATCTGAAAAATGGAACTAATACCACTGCTCATTCTGACCGACACTGTGAAGAGAAGTAAAGGCTCGATGGCTAGACACCCTGGCTATAGAAACGTCTATATAAGAAATCAAATCATGGGAAAATTACAAAGGTCTCTTCCCAGGGACTGGGATAACAAGGTTATTGCAGGACATGGCTGAGATGCACTGTGCTGGCAGAGCTGTGCAGGAAAGCTTGGACAACACGTCTGTGCTACTTGCTCCTCACTTTCTTGGGCACTAAAACTGACTCCTGAGTTTTTAAAAAAGGTCAGCTTGTGTTGGACACAGCAGCAGGAGCTGGTGCTGTGCAGTGCCCCTGTTCAGCATGCTCCTTTCTTCCCCTGATGGAAAAATAGCTCCTTCCACTGCACAGGGCAAGGAGTAGTTTTTTATAATGCACACACACATTTTAAAAGTGTATAAACAGATTCATTTTCAGTTAATAAATAACAATAAATAAATAAATGAGGCCTGTGCTCTGCAGTTGTTGCCTGTGGTGTGAGCTCAAGCGTTTTGAAGTGTTCTCATTGGGAACGCCACAAATGTTTGTAATAAAGCTGACTGGCAAAATCTTGGGCTGGAGCCTTTGGGCTGCTCAGCCAGCTTCACACCCATCCTCCTGACCCATTTTCCCTTGATGCCTGCCCAGGGCAGGCAGCAGATCCCCAGGGGCCCTGCAAAGGCTGTTGTCTGGGGTGGCTGCAATGGTGGGTATCAGCCAGCCCACCTTAGGCTGCCCGTTCATCCTCAAGCTGACACAGCTGAGGACAGTAGAAAGATGCAGTACAATCATCTTTGTGTCTCTCCTCTGTTCTTGCAGCTGTAGCCTAGAGCCTGATGCTGTCAGACCGACAATTTTCCAGGAGATTTTATTTAGTCACTTTGTGCAATACCTGGAAACTTCGCTGGGACGCTCCTCCTGCCAGGAAGCATTGTAAGAAGGCCCATGGATTCCTTCACAAGAGGTAAAGAGAAAATGATTGAGGAACATGCTTTACCTTTCCAAAACCACCTACAGTGACTCTGGGAGAGGTCTAGCAGGAGACAACCTGAAGGGTTCTTTTGAACAAAAGAGCACTGAAAACCTGCCCTACAGAAGTCACTGTTTCCATTTGGGCACTCAGAAATGAATGTTGCTTAAAATTGAGCTTTGTACGGAAATTTGAACCAGCCTGAATACTAATATTGGCAACAGCTCTGCATTTCAGTAGAGCAAACCAGCCTTCTTTGGGCAGAGTGTATCATTTGGGGATACGTTTTAAAATTAGATAACCCAAATATTCTTACAAATGGATTTGATTACTTTCCGTCTGTACAAGACCAGGTTTCTGTAAGGGAATGGACAACTGCCTGAGGAGAAATGGTGGTGGAGTATGTGAGTATCCTTTTTCGCACACATCAGTGCATATTTGGTATATGAGGTGGTGCTTACACAGTTTTCCTTTCACTGTTCAGACAGACGGTTTTTAAAATGTGGCCTGTGGTGTTTCTGTTTCTTTGATGTTTTCAAATGAGATCTAGTTATTTTAACATGTCCATTATATCTAATTCTCTGCTAAGGCCATCTCAAGGCTTCAGAGGAAATCTGGATCAGGTTTTGGTTTGTCCAACCTATTTCACCCATCTCTAATTTAAAAGGGAGCTGTATCCTCTGGTAAAATGACATTCACAACTTCGTGTTTATGATGTGAGAGATCCTCTTGCTTCAGAAATGTACAGTACTTCCTCTCCAGTTAGCAGAGAGTCTGTTAGCTGCTAGAAACAACGTGCCAATGAAGTGTGGGTGAGTTATTCTTGTCTCTTCTGGATGCTGAGCGATGGATAATAGTCAAGAGTTACATGCACACATTTCGAGTCAATCCTAGTGCTTCACCCAAGGTCATAAAATAAGACCAGTGATACTAGAACAGGATTATATCTTCAGTGAAGTCTGAACCAGGCACTGCTGGGAGTCCACCAGTGGGAACAAGCCTTACCCAAATCAGTTTGTGCTCAAGCTGTTGCTATAAATGAGCTGCATGTTTTGCAGGATGTAAGACAACAGTGTACAGCGCAGGCTTGCTCCTAAGAGGTACCAGGCACCCCCAGCTCTTTGCTGGGATCATTGCATGTACAGAGATTGCTCAATCATTCTTTAGGTCAAGTCCTCACTAAATTGTATCTGTAGCAACAAATTAAATGTACAAGGCTGTACAAAAATGACGTACGTGTGTGATAAGTAGCAATGTGTCCATTAATATTGTGTGACTTGGTGGAAGAGAGGTTTTTCTAGTACAACTTCAGAAGTGCTTAGGACAACAAGATATTCTCTGTGGGAGCCGTCTACTTTCCACGTGGAAAATGCATGATGGGGTTTTGGGTAGAATTGGATATATTTTGCTGCTTTGAATTACTGTCTGGATGAGTCAAGCCATTTTTCGTCATGTCTGATCTCTGCGGTGCTGGCAAATGGTTATTTCTGCATGGACGGTACATTAAAGTTCCCGGTAACAGTCAGGTTCTCTTTAGCTGCAGATATTCGTCTTTTTAAATGAAAAGAAGTATTTTTAAACTAATTCCTCTGTTGTCAATACCTGTTTGGCAGTTTCACTCTTTGTGGAGCATATGCCTGGATAGGAGTCAGAGCTTGTTTTGGAAGAGATGGCGTATTGCCATACCCCCTTGATGTTTCTTTTAAAGCTGGCTGTAGTGCATCTTTAAGCTTTGTGGAGGGTTTTTTTTTTCCCTTTCTCTGTTTCCTGCCTAGCAGTGGTGCTTTATACATTCACTAAGAATGTCTAGAAATAAAGATAAAGAATTGTGGAAACTGTAAATATCCTTATCTCTGTTGCTGGTGTAGGTAGAATGAGTACCCTGGAGAAAAATATTGTTTTCTATGAGGTAACAGCTGCCGTTGCTGTAGGTACTGAGTGAGGCTGTGCTGCAGTCATTAATCTTGTACTCCTGTAGCCTTTCACTAATGAGAAATAAAAGCAAGAGCATCGCTGGTCAGGGATTAGAAATGGAGACTGTGCCACTCAGGAGGGAAGACCCAAATCCACTACTGATAGTAGCTGATCTTGGTCTTGTGAGCTAACGCTGCTTAACTAGTAGTATCTCTTGGAGAGAAATAGTGTCTAGGTGTTTTCAGTAGTTGTGTTTTGAACAGGAGGCGACCTTCACATGCATGTTCACATTAACTTGGGGGTGTGGGGATGTGGGGGGGTGTGTACTGTACAAAATAACCATCCCTTGCTGAATCTACCAGCAGTCAGAACCTGATCTCAACTGTATGAATGCCAACAGAGAGCTCCCATCACAAGCTGCTTTATTATCCTGTCCATTATCACAATGCAGCCAGTACACCAAGGAATGACTGCAGTGAAAAAAATATTATGAATTACATATTTTCAAACATGATGTTTTATGCTTGCTTGAAAGTTTAACATCTTCTGGAAAGAAAAACATACCTTCAAACCCAAAAATGTATGAGACACATGAACAATGTGCTCTGTACTGCCAATGTTCAGATAGCAGTCACTTGCTCGTATGTGCCAGAGATTAAGCTGGCAAGACATCTACAGGGACACCTAAAGAAGGCCTTCGTAGCATGTTCAGTTCAAGATTATCTCTTTGGGAAATGCCACATAAGAAAGACAACAGACAGTTTGGATCTTTGAAGTGCCTTCTAACCAAAGGCATTCTATGATTCTACGTGCAGCTGCTTGGTGACCCAAACATGGTAGTTTATTCTTCAACTTCCTATATCATGGCCAAGAGGAAAGCAGCATAGTTAGCAGTCATGGCAGCTGCTTACTTATTTAAACCTTTAAATTGGTATTTGGAGAAAGAAGGTGAGGCCAAGGTTTGTTAAACTGGATAAATTAAGGCTTCTACAGCTATGCTGTTAGGGGTGCCTAATTCTTTGATGTCAAATGCTTGTGAAAATCAGAGCCTACTCCATATTGTGGCACCAAAGCAGTCTAGTTTTCAAATGTGATGGGCACTAAATAGCCCAGGTGAAACTGAGACCTCTCCATCAGGCTGTTTATGTAAGATATCAACAGAAAGCTTCCTCAGTACATGTAAAGTTCCTGATGTTTGTAGCTCTAGTCCTTCCCATAGCCTTTATTCCCATGCACATATTCCACATGCCTTTCAGTACAAAGTGAATGCATGGACTTGATAATCTTAAATGTCTTTTGTAACCTAGTTGATTGATTCTATGATTCTACCTGGTTGTTGGTAGAGGGGGCAGTGTTTCACGGCAGAGGCATGTTATAATAAGAAGTTCAAGGAATCCTCTGTGATTCAACAGCTGGTTCAATCAAACCAGCTGAAACTGCCTTCAATACCATCCTGGACCAGATTTTTCAGAAGAATTCAGCAACTTGGTAGCTAAGCCCTTTTGCAAAACATCTTGCCACTTATTGTCACAATAGAAGCTGCTGGATACTGACCACTTCAGAGAAGCTGGACCAAACGCGAGATGCCAAGCACTTGAAACTCTGGCATTGAGCTCTGTGGAGAATTTGATCCATTATGTGCTGCTCCACTTCAAAGTGGGTAGCAGCTTGTGACAACCGTAGAGCATCACAGCAAATGTCACTTTTTGTGCAAACATTTAACCAACAGAAAGAAACTTTTTAGCGTGATAGTAGATTTCGCCCAAATTTCAGTTTGCTTTGATTTTTTTTTTTCTTAGGATTTTCACTGAATGGAAAAGACACTGGGTTTGGGCCTTTCTGATGAAAATATTTACAAAATCTGACAGGGTAGCTTGGGGTGCAGGAATGACAGAGGAAAGTAGTGTTTCCTCACCAAGTCTTGTTTACTGTTTTCTGGTAAAACAAAAAAGACCATTATTAGGACAAGTTTAAAACCAGAAAGAGAGACAGAACCTATTTTTCTGAGATCTTCTGTCATTTTCTGCACAGATTCATGTTTTAACTTCAGGTGGAAAGAACAGACATACACCTTCTCAAAGGAGAGAGTTTAGCACAGGCTAAGAGCTGCAGTTCAACTCTGCTGTCTGGGTTCAGACCCATCTCCAGCTTTCAGTGTAATCTTTCTTTGGATACTCTTTTTTTTCTAAATCAAAACCAGGAATTATACAGCTGTTGAGATAAGAATAATTAAGAACAATGCATTTCCTTTTAAAGCTTCTCAAAGGATAACCTTTAACAAGATGAATTGAGCGTCTCATTCAGGCCACACACAAATGATGGCTCATATTTAGTAACAACATTTTTGGGGGCAAAGATAAGCTAATTTTGCTCAAGAACAGAGGGTGGTCTTTAAGCCTTGCATTTGTCAAAGAAACAAGCACTTTTTTTATCTATTGAGTATAATCTTCCACAGCTCAAGAGGAATAATGTAGGAGGAGAGAAATTCAGGCAATGTATTTATGTTGGAGCACAGGCCTGAGCATTTGAACAGAGCATAAAGTTAAAAAGACAAAGGGCTATATTGTGGGAACCTCACTTGCACTTAGACACATGTGTGCTGATGCTGTTCCTTCTGTAGGTCCTCAGCCTTGCAAGTAAGTGCTGGGTGATCTGTGATCTGGGTGCCACAGAACTCATCTGGATTCATAAGGAAACAAAAACTCAGTTTCTCATAGCTAACATTTCTGTTGCTTTTCTTAATGCCCTGTTCTATGGAGAAGATTCACCACTGATCTACAGGGAGCACCAGCAACATCTCCATAGTGGAAGTGAGCTTGCAGGATGCCAGGTGATCCCTGTGGTCCTCTGTTCCATCCCCAAACCTGCTGGGATCTGTGCCCTGTGGGTGCTTAGCACTGGATCCAGAACGGCACAGTCAGACAACAAAATAGGACCCACTCCTGGTACATGGTCCCTCTTTTTCTGAACACCCACTAGGTGAATGGCTCATGGTTTCTTCTCATGCACACTGGTGTGAATCCATAGAAAAGCAGTGAGGCTGCTCCTCAGCAGCCTTTGTGCAGGGTGCTGGAGAGCAGAGCACAGTCTAGTGCCAATTCTCCATGCTCGTGAAGCTGGCTTCATTTGGAAGAGTTCATGGGGGAAAGCCTTAATATGGAGAAAAGGCAAGACATAGTGCAAAACATGCCATTGACAGGTTCTCCTCCTCCCTTTGAGACATTTCACCTGAAAAAAGAGAAGTACCAGCTGGAGTTATAAATGATTCCAAGTCCTAATTGCCAAATGCTTCCCCTCTCCCCCTTGTATCTGTTACAGATGCATCATCCACATATGAACGTTTCCTGGAATTTGGTTCAGAGATTTGAGCCTGTGAAGTTTTGGGGCCAGACTTACTCAAATGGAACTCCCAGGGAGCAGAAATTGCTTCTCTGTTTAAATCAAAAGGCTTATCAGGGAAAGCTAAATGATTTTTTACAGCTAAAAGTCAAAAGATCCGACCAGTCTTCTCCTTGCTATTTGCTGCATAGCTTTCAAATTAAAAATAAAAAAATCCCCAAAACCAACAAGAAAACCTCTCTTTCCAGTCCCCCAGGAAGACACAGCCAAGTCTGTTCCTGTCACCACCCTTCTAATTACTGGAAAGACCCCACTTGGCTGGAGAGATCAATGCAGGATTGTTTTACACCAGCCCAGATATTTTGCCTGCTTAAGCAGAATCTAAAAGAGTAATAGAGTGATCCATTAGCCAATCAAAGAACATTCAATCAAGCAGTGCTCTGCATTTATCCAGCATTTTTTATGAGCAGCAATTAAGCATTCATTGATTACAAGCATTAATTAGGTCTAATCACATGCCTGCAAATGAGGTGTTGTGAAAACATGAAAACAAGCACTGTGTTTTAAAATGGGTTTTGGTGGTGAAGAAGGAGATAGGCATCTCATGGGATTCTCAGGAGCCCCTCACGCGCAAAGTCCATAAAGAGAAGGTACTCATCACCCCCCAAGAATCAGGCACCACTGCTCCATTCCAGGCAGGGCTGTCAGACATTAAAGCCTCTGAGTTTGTTTTTTGCTGAACTCCCAACCACTACTCCGTATTACTCCATTATAATGAAAGAGAGCGCAACAGGGGAGAACAGGCAAGTGAGCCGGAGGCCTGGCAGCACTGAGATCAGTGGCACAGCCGCCCCAGCCAGGGACCACACACTGAATCTGGAAGTGTCAGGGTCAGGAGTAACTCAAAGCAGTTGTAGAGTTTGCCAGGCTCTGTAGGGTTACCTGACGTGATTTTGCTGTCATTTTTAATCCAAGGATTGGGGTTCCCCCCTCCTCCCTTTTTTTTTTACCTAAGGCAATTCAATTTACACATATGCCTAAACTTAGTTAATAGCTTTTAGCTAAAGGCGAGGTCACTGGGTTGTGCCTTAGGCTGAGTAGTAGTTTACAAAAGCTCTGTTAGCAACTCTATACCTGCCCGTGCTTTCTGGACCTACTTGGTTGGTATTTGATGTAAACGTAGCACAACTATAAGACAATATCAAAATACATAAAAGGGTTTTACTCTCCCAAGCCCGGTCTGCCTTTTCACAACCTCAACCTTCTTGTTTTTCACACTCCTCCATTCCACTCTAATTTCCATTGTTTTATCTCACCCAGCTCTTTCTGTGCCTTCCCTCAGCAGGACACACAAAAAAAACCCCAACAGGCAAAGCCTTCATTTTGCAATGTTGCAAAATTGGGTGGGTTCATAGGAAAACATAAAAAAAATAAACCCCAAAAAGGAAACTCAATCCTTTCTCCCAGCACCCACGGCGTGATTCCAGGACTGAGAGAAGATTGCAAGGCTGCATTCGCAAAGACTAGCATGGACACCTGGCTGCAGGGCTGCCAGATTGCTCCCAGGGAAGGGCATCAATAATGAGTGGAGCCTGGATCCTCCACACAGCATGCACACACACAGAGCTTTATGCACATGGACAGTGTTGTTCATGTCCCTGTGCCTACTCTTCCGCTCATTAGAAAGGCGAGGAGGTGGGGAGACCCAGTGTGGTTGCATAAGTAAAATCAGTAGGCATGTAAACCCAGCAGCAGCACCATACAGATTGCATTCCCATCCCAGTCTAGCCTGCTCCACCCTCCTTCCATGGATGGGGGTGGAAAGTCAATGCTCCAACTGACACTTGCTCAGAGGCATTCGACATAGTTTGCACCCAGCATAACTTACGTGCCTAGCTACTTTTGCATGATGCAGCAATCCTTTCGGCACGCAGATGGGAAAGCTCACAGTCCTAATGTCACAGCTTGCTGCATATTCCAAAAAGCCTACTTAAAAGAATATTGCTTTGGCCTTGACTTTTTTCTTGCCAGCGTAAATGAGGAGGAAGGTCGGGGGTGTAGCACCACTGTAAACCAGAACATACGGCCCAGTATGTGGTGGGAAGGCAATCCCTCAACAGGGGTGATAATGATTACAATGGGGTATATCGCAATTAGGATACCGGAAATGGAGCCTTTCAGCAGAGAGGGTGCTGCATTAGCCCCAGCGTTAAAGTGGTTGCAGTATATGACAGTAATTTAAGAGGGAAGGGAAATCTGGGCACCAAATGGTATGGCAAAGGATCCTTGGAGGCCTGTGAGCTGTGATGATGTGCAGAACACAGATGCTGACATCCTTGTAATGCTGCAAGGAGGCCCAAACCAGAATAGGTCCAGATAAACTGCTGACCTAGAGGTGGTCCTGCCCTGGACTCAAGGGCAAGGCAATGGGCAAAGCAGATTACAGAAGACCTTGCCAGTGCTGCTACTATTGCTCAATGGATTAAATGTTTGGGAAATGCATGCTGTTACTTGGCATGGTAAGTAGGGTGGCAGCATCTGAGTCTCTGCTTTCTTCTGTCAGTGTTTAATGACTCCACAAGTCTCAGCGGAGTTGCCTCCATGAAAAACTGGCATATCAGCAAGCCAAATCAGGCCTCAACATCTGTAAATCTGGATAGGTTCACAAGGATTTAATTCCCTCTAAAGTATGCAGAAATCACATGGGATGACACTGCCTAATTCCCTGCATTTCTACATAACACGGTACTGTCACTATTCACTGGGAAAGAATTTCGTATTTGCATTTTCCCAAATGCAGTAATACTGACATTGCTCATCTTCTCCTAACACTCATTACAACAACTTTTCTCTCTGTCTCTGGCAAAGAAGGCCCAGATTTTCCTTATAGCATTGTACTTTTTATGAGGCTCCTTGCCCTGGTTCTCTCACCTCAGTGGAGAGTAATTGCATCTAACTATACGCGCTTAAAAATCTGAAATGAAAGCAAACAGGGTTTTGCCTGTGGAACTCATAAAGCTTCAGGCCAAGCTGAAGTTATACCTGCAAATATCTACTGGCAAATGCCACCAAGTAAAACAGGCATTTGAGAGCAGATCAACATTATGCAATGGATGCCTGAGCTCCACCACCAGCTCCAAAGCTGGGAGTAACTCAGAGCCATTGGGGACCAGGACTTTTTGTCTTGGATGCAGTACTAATAATATGGCTTTTCTTTCAAGAGTCACACTAATCTTACCACGTGGATCTACGCTGAGCAGAGGTACCCCCTCAGATTCTGCTGGCTACCCCAGAAGTGCCACAAGCCCATGCTAAGACAGTTAGATCTACTTACATGGATTTCACCCTGCATAAGCGTTACTTCGGTGTTGAAGAAACAAGTAAGTTATATGCACTACAATCAGATAATTTCAGGGCAGGTATATCTGTGATTGAAGGACCTAACCCTGCACTCTTGGGTCCTCTATCAGTTCTCTATCCCATACCCAGGCTTCTCCCACCCAGGAGGGCTGGTCTCAGCATTTAACCTGAAGGAGAACTTACTCAGTACAGAGCCCTCAACCTGTTGGCACAGGCAGTGTCAGACTCATCTCCTCCTGTTTGGAAACCCAGTGAGGGGCATAGTGCCACGTGGAGGCACAGGGTAGCATATGCTGTGCAATGCTATCAACCAGGCCTGTGTAAAAGCTGCATCCCACCTACGGCACAAACTTCTGTACAAACATGCTTGTGTAAGAAATAACACCTCCAGGCCCGTGTTTGCCACAGCGTGCTGGGGCTATTGTTTCATTTCACCCAGGAGTAAAAGGCTGTTCTGGTCTGGAGCAGGGTCATTCACAACTGTCAAGAGCAGTAGAGGAGGGAAAGTTGGCTGTGGTTTCTGCTCTGGGTCCAGCTCCCAGAGGCTGTGTGGATCCTGTACCGTTAAACTAAGCTAAACTCATGAGCTACACTTGTGTTGCTATTGTCTTTGCTGCTGTTTTTGTTGTTAATACCTTGGCTGCTGCTATTATGTCTGGTGTTTTTAGCGTGGGAGCCAAGAAAACAGCATTAACTGAACAACCTCAAGACAGCAGAAGTTGCCAGGCTGAGAAACCCTCTGATGACGGGAAATAAAGCCAGCGTCTCTCCACGCTTCAAGGCTGTGACCTGTGCTGGCTTTCAGCCATGGAAACCCGCACAGCCCTGTGGCTGAGGGAGGACCATGGTACATACAAGTGTTAACGGTGGGTGCTTGGGTTTGATTATGTTGTTTGGTGAACCACACCTGCTGAAGGTGAGAGCACAGGCATTGGGCAAACACACTACTGGAAAATACACAGCCACTAGAAAAGGGGAAAAACAGTCGGTGTATTGGGGACTTTTTTAATTGCCCTGAATTATTCGCAGTATCAGTGGTTTCCTGTGACATCAAGCTTCTGAACATTGCCTGATTGCCATCAACTGCGGTCCATCCAATTTTCCATTCCCGGCTACGCCCAAGCCACAGCTCATCTGAAAAGCTGCTTCTGCAGAAGACATATACCAGCTGGCAGCCAAGTAACTGGTAGCTGGGGATGACACAGAGGCACCTGGTACAGGAGACTCAGCACTGGCATGGATGGATCCGTGTGACTTCTTCCATTGAATTTCGAGAGAAATTATGGTAAAACGGCTAATGAGTCAAAGGGAGGAAGTGAGAGCAGAGGCTAAGTAAGAGTGTGTGAAAGAGAGCGCTCTGTGGACTGCTCCGCGTGTGCCAAGAGCTGGGGAGAGTTTCTGTCAGCTGGTTGGGAAAGTCGAGCAGCTGGAGAGTAAACTACTGTCTTGCCTGTGTGCCTGTGTGTCCGCAAGCACCGCTGCCCTCTTTTGGGTGGAATTAGACCTGTGCATCTGCTTCATCCACCAGCACATGCTCCTGCATCGCCAGGGTGCAAGGAAGAGGGACCACTCCTGCAGGGATGCTGGCAGTGATCCTTCGGTAGGGAGAGGTGTGCAGCACGATGCCAATGAGGGGAGGCCGTGCTCAGCAGTGGTGCTGGTTGACAGCACTGCAGCCATGGCATTACGGATGTGGCATATCAGTCTGCCGGCACGGTCTGAGCCATCTCTGGCAGGCTCCTCAGACAGGCTCCAGCTCCTCGGGTGAGCCACGCCATTGAAGCCACAGTTCCTTCAGGCAGGGCTTTTCCTCATCTCCAGCACTGCTCTGTCCTATCATCTACAGTGCAAGAGGAACAGAAGAATAGCTGAGCAGTTCTTGGCTCCAGCATTGCTGCAGGCAGGTAATTATTTCAGGTGTTGCACACCAGTGCCAAGTTCCGCTGAAAACAGGACATCCGAGACCTTCACCATGAAGGTGTCGAAACTCGTTACACTGGGGCAAGGAGCACCTCGAGCTGAGCTTTCCTCCTTGGTCCAAGCACTTTGCTGGAGGGCCTCCTCCACAGCTGCAAGGGCTGTTGATAGCAGAGGTATAGACTCAGGATGTAGGTCGACCTACTGGTTCAACATATTTGGTGGCCTGTGTCCAGCAAGTCAGATATTGGAGGAAACATGTAGTGGTGCTTTTTGTCTCAAACAAGAGAACACATCCCTTTGAGAGCCAGCTCATGCCCCCCAGACATATCTGATTACACTTAATTGAGCTTCCACAGCTACGAAATTTTATCGTGCCCGGTCACAATCTGACAAAGTCCTTACAGTGACCTAGCCATAAAATTTGACTTGATGAGTGACACTTTTTATAAGACCAACTGTTTCATTATGAAACTTTTGAGGTTGGAAAAAAAAATCCCAAACAAATAAGAACATGCCACTATTAATAAGACCGCCGGTGCATTTTTATGTATCCTCCTTGTAGCAATTGTGGCTGCGTGTAAAAGGCAAGCATGCCTTGTGATCGTGAGAGAGTGGCTAAAACCCATGAGTCACACAGTCGAACCTTGTGACTTGGTAGAACTCAGGAGGTCTCCTTAAAGCAATTTGTGGAAGAATTGGAGAGAAACACAATTTTTCAAGGTCAGCCAAAGGCTAATGAGCGCTCTTTCATAGTGCGATTGTATTGCCTGAATCTCTGTATTTCAAAGCCAGTCTAACTACTTTATTGCTGAAGCACTGTAACTGAAGAGGCTGCAATAATATTGACAAGTAATCCTGCCAGAATCTGAGATGGTATTCAGTATAATATGAAACATTTTCTCCTTGCCTGGATGAGTACGGAACAAAGAGTTAAACAAATGTGTGGTTCCCCTGAGTACCACTTATCTTTCTTCCCAAAGGGCATGTGTACAGATGCTTTGTAAGTTGGGTTGTCAACAGCTGAGGTTTGTGGCCAGATTCACATGTTCTCCACCTTTTTGCTTGTGAGCTGCAGGAGACTCATCTCCAGAGAGACAGTTTTTCATAACTTAATTAGATTGGCGCCATTCGCGCAGCTACAGTTTCAGGTTGGCTCAGCTTTACTTCTGCTCCAGCTCTCCAGTTCAGGGGATTACAGTAGCACTGAAATTGGTTCTGAACTAAACGTTTGGCAACTACCTCGGGTCAAAGAGGCAATTTCTGTTACTGCTGTTGCTAAATTAGAAAGAAATAAATAATCAATGTGCGGCCTTTAATGAGGGACTAAGAATGAGAGACAAAATGTTTTTGCAGTTCTCCATTCTGCGTGTAAGTAGGAATACATTGCTTTGTTTTCCCATGAATGAACATCTCTAGTCCACTAAATCCCTTCAGTTGAAGGAGAGCAATCTCCAGTTGCAATCTCTTAGCATGGATTTACACTATGCTTATTTCAGTGTAGCTTTAATTGGCTGGGAATCTGGATGGGCTAAGCAAAAATCAGCCAAAGAAGAAGTGTTCCCACCGGAGTTTCCAGTGGTTTAGCTCAACCAGTTTAGAAATGGATCAGAGTAAAATCAGTGAGATTTTAGCATGGAGACAAAGCCCTTCACCTTTAGCTGCATGCTTCATACTAGTAAAGTGCAACTCAGGAATAAGGAGATTTACAAGCAGTGAGTGTAGACTGCAGGAAAGGAAAGAGCAGGACCACCTTTCCAAGCGCTACACATAAAATGGGCGCCTCCTGCCTGCGATGTGTAGGTTTTCATTACAGAGAACAATCTACAATTTAGAGTATCTGGGCTCACTCCCACTCCCTGTGAGCCACAGAAACCCACAACCCACCCCTCTCCAAGCTCCTCAGTGTGGCTCATACTGCATGTGGCCCACTAAGGTTTTCAGGTTTTACCTAGGCATCCAGTAGCTGCCCACTTGTGCCCACTTCAATGATGGATTGCAACCCATCCCTAGAAATCAGTTTTGACAAACTCACCTGGTAAATGGCACTTTAACAGGAGGAATAAATTAAAAGGCATCTGGTAAACAACCTGTAAAGGAAGAAATACAGGTGTTTGCAGAGGTGGAGAAAAATGACCATTCCTGGTGGAGAGCTACTAAGAGAAAAAAAATAACGTGTCTTTTTGCATCACTTCTGAAAAGCAAAAGAAAACAAAGACAAATCCACAGTCCAGATTGTCTCACCTGGATGTAAGTACATGCAAGTAGACCTTGCTGTGTCCAACTCAAGATTTTTGGTGCAAAAATTCTTCCTGCTACAGTGATTACAAGACTGGGTTTACCTATTTACTGTGGGCACTGGTAGCTTTGTAACTTTTCACTTTATCTATGATATGAGCCATTCGTGAGCTGGAAGCAAACTGGGGGAGTTGGTTAGTTGCCTGTATGTAATACTGGACAAGTACTTTACAAATGGATTCAACCCTGTGCTTTTTGTCACCTGTGTGGGGCAAGTGTCCTCTGTTCAGGATCTGAATTTTATAGGTCATTGCACAAACGTGCATGTGCATAATTTGCACCAGTGCCTTACTCCTAACCTTAAGGGAGAGCCTATTGCACTGATTTGTCCATAGAGGATAGGTAAGACTTTTGTGCTACCCAATCCTTTACCTGGCACACACCTGGTCTCCCTAGGATCCCTCTGTAATCATGGCAGGGGGAGAGTGGAAGAGAGATGGGCGCTTTTGGAAGGCAATTCAAAGCAGATGCTTAATTTAGGTGCACTGAATCATGCCCTGCAGGAGTTTTTATCTTTCTCCATGGGCCAGGGAGAGGCTAGAGAGACTGGCTGAGTGACTCAGCTGGCCGCAGTGGTGGTGAGAAATCTCGCCTCGCCAAAGCCAATGAAAACATCAGGAAACAGCCATCCACGACCTCTCTAAGTAATTTATTCACCCTCACTCTTAACACTTTGTGCCAGCTCTCTCATTCGATCTGGTCTGAGTTCTCCTCCTTGAACTCTTGTGATGGCTTTCTCTGCTAGATGGGGAAAGATTTAGTAGGGACTGTTTCCATCCTTCACACAGAAATCAAGGAGCCTCTGAATCTCCTTTGTGATGACAGGAATAAACTCCTCTCCGAAAGTTTCTCACTCAGATGCAGTTTTGCCATTTATTGTGTGGCTTTTTGGCAGATTTTTAACACTCCTTTGTCAGTCACGGTAACCCCCCCTTGGGCAGCCCGGGTTGCCAGCCCCAGCCAGTGCTCTGGGGCCAGAGAGCAAGGCAGCAGTGCCCCCCCTTCCCTATTCTCCTCCATCCCACATCCCGCTCCCAGCCAAGGTCAGAAGGATATCGCCCTGGGGTCTTCTGCTTACTGACAGCCATCCCTGCATTACAGACTGGTATTGCTCTTTGCAGGATGCCTTGGCACAGCTCTCAGGCAGAAGACGACACTGCTGAATTTAAGAAACTATCCATTTCCTAATGCACTGGAAGATAACTTGCCTTCCTATATACAATAAATTCCTTGCCACTCTCTCCTGCTTGAAGAAGTAATAGGTAACTATTTCAGCCTCTTCTGCATCAACATTACTATCAGTTTTTCAATTTCTATCTGTCATCGCTAGCCTTATTTTTTGCTCTTAATCTGTATTTTAAACTCCCTGTTCTTCCTAAATATGGAGAGCCTAAACCGAAGGACTGTTTCCATCAAGGCCCACATCATTTTGCCTCTCTACATTTCTGCATTTCAAAATGCCATCAATATTCTTTGCGTTTTCCTCCTTTGTTACCTATTTAGTTAGTAATTTCTAGTTGGTGCTGAATTTGGATAAGGTTTTAGCATAAGCTCCAAGCTTGGTTGGGGCGGGGGGGCATGAAGGACACTTGACTAACTATTTCTCTTTTAGTTTCATTATGCCTGCACAATTTGCGTTCAGATTTCTTGCATTCAGATTTTGCATCCTAACTAATTTGGCTTGTAGTTTTCAGAAACCGTGGGGAACTTCTCTGATACGACAGTTGGGTTTATTAATTACTACTTGCAAATCTCCTCTCTTTGCCCATGCAGAATGTAATCACACCACAATGAACAGTTCCAGTGAAAGCAGCTACTTCCTACTCAGGAATCAGTCAGCTGTTATCTGCCTTCAGAGGTCCATGGTAAGGTCATCTCCTGTGTGCATTTTCTGTGTAAGTATTATCTGCTAGATTTAGAAACTCTAGACTGTTCAGCACTGTATCATCAATGGGACTTCAAAAATGTTTCTCTCAAATATGAATCACCTATAACAACCAACACACTTCTTTTCTGTGTAAAATGTAAATGCTTAAGGAATAAATCAGCCTTTTCTTTTCCCTGGCCAAGTGATCCTGAGAGCTCCTGTATTTTCTCTTGGGGTTTCTCTATGAGAGCAGTCACCCAATTCAAGATTCTCTTCTGTTAGTGAGGCCTTAGAAGGCAATGGCTCAGAGAACACATTTGCCTTACTGCCTCTTCTATTCCTGATGAGATTATAACATCCTGCTGTTGCAGGTTTTTCAGCCAGGCTAATGGCATTTTTTATCTCATTTCCCCTTCCCAATTGCCCCAACATTAATAATACGTGAGCATCTGAAAAAAAATTGTTTGTTCTTTGAGATAGTTATCAGATCAGCTTGATTCATTTTATTATGCCAAATCTGAAATTTCTCTCTACTTGCCTTTTGTTGCTAATGTAAAATCAACCAGAAAATACAACCAGGAAGATCCAAGCCCCTTGGTCTGAAATACAAGGCACCCCACCGAGTCCTTGTGCTGCAACATGTGTTCAGCAACACAATCACCATCAGCTTCATGCCAGCCAACACAGCCCCACTATTTTCTGCCATCTTTAGTGTCAGAAATCTCTGTCACCGTTGCTTGAGTACTTTTCTCCTTCATCCCCGCTCTGGCATTCCTGCACACTTCTATGTGAAGAGGATACCTTTGACATAAGTTAAAATGCTTTGATTATACAAACAAGTAAACACTACTGATATTAAACTTTTTGAAGCTTTTCTCCTGGTGTTTTAGCCTAGTTTCAGACTAGGATTCTTCCTGGAATGGTGATGCGCATGCTACTGCAATACATACGAATAACTAAACCAGCTGTAGAATAAGATCTTTCCTTTTAACAAATATTTTGAGCCAAATAAGACTATAACTTAATTGTGTGAGCTTTCTGAGTGAAAGAAAAGCACATGCACATTTTGGTTAAAACTAGCATAACCAAGTATTTTGCTGATTTTTAGATTTACATAGGCATTTCTGTCATTATTTGTACTTGACAATCACAACAGAAATTGTTGTTGACTTCTTCAGTTACTAGTTAGCAGTTCCCTGCAGTTGTTTCCATGCAAATGATGCTTGATGTGAACTGGAAAATCCAACTTTAAAACTGTCTGGAAAGGGAAAAAAGAAACTGTATGTTTCTTGTGGCGTCTGATTCTGTGGAAGTTTCACCAGCCATCTCTCAAAATTCCACATTTCTAGTGAGGGCTTCATTTATTTGTAAGTAATGTTTTTTCATGTCTCCATTTTGTGCACTCAGGTTTGTGTGTGATAAAGAACCTGATTTTCTGAAGGCAATTAACCGTCTAACTTCTTGCACTTGGGTTGCTTTAAAGTCCCATAGAGCTGAAGCAATCAATTACTATTAGTCGTTCCACAGGGTTTTTTGTTTTTAATCAGGCCCCCATTAGAAGCATGTGAACTTCTTTGTTTTTCATTCTTCTTTGAAATGAAGCCAGATATGAAAATCTGGAAGTCCTTTGCAACACAGGGCTTCCACTGCAGTTCTCTGCTTACTTTACTGTAAGTGCCCAAGATGAAGCCATGAAAAGAAGACAAAAGTATAAATGCAAAACAAATTGTGCTTTTTACCGTTCTTGTAGTGTTTTAACCATTGACAAGTTATGCCTCTAGATAGTGGATTTATAGTGATTTACCTTTAGCCTGGCTTTGTCTCCCTTTACCATAGTACCTGGCGATTGCCTGAGCACCTGGGCTCTAGAATGAATCATCAGCACTGGCTTCGGAAGGAAACCTTCTCAGTGCAATAGCAGCAATATCCGGACTGGCCATCGGTTTCTATTCCGTTCAGCCTCAGCTGATATATTTCATATGTTTTTGTAGCTGAAGCTGGGCCAGGACTTCTCTAGCTTTGACAGGAGGGCTAAATGAGAGCAGGGAATTTTATGTTCCTCTTCCCACAGCATTCCAGTAACCATGCAGGAAGTCATTGATCAATGGGATTTAGGCAACGTGCACAAGAAAGGTACGTGTGTGTGGCCCGGTGGCCTTTGCAGCATGTGCTATGACGACACCACGCTCTGATTCAATAAACGGAGGGATAAGAGGCGAGGTGGTAAGCCACACACACCACGATTATATGATGCATCTCTGTAGCCAAGCAAATGCAGTGTGGTCTGGTTTTATAGCCCGTTCTAGAAGGCTGCATGGTTCTTACTAAGGCTATGGTTTAGATGTGGTCATAGGAAAGCCATTTCCCTGGAAAATTGCTTAACGTGCTGTCACAGAGGGCAAGGTCTCTGACCTAGTGGCTCATTCTACCCCGGGAGCCGGAACAGGATCTGACCTTTCGCAGATCACTTAGATTTGTTTTACTGTCCTGATTTGTGCCATATCCCAGGAGAGGATCTCAAAAGCCATATCATCTCCCCAGCAGGCTGCAAGGCATTCAGGCCATGCAGCACAGGGAGGGTGAAAGAGCTGGTGCGGCTGCACCCTTTAGCCCGAGGTGGTAGGAGGGAAGTGGTAGCTCTGCCCTAAATGAAGTCAAACTCACTCATTCCTAGTTTGACTTACTGGAGCTGCACGGGAAGAGCATTTATCCTGTTGTCATATTAAATATGTTGTGGATATAGAGAGCGAGCAAAAAACCCAAAAAAAAGGTATTTATTCAGTAAAGGTCCATCATTTGTCTGTGGTTGCTTTAGGGCACTAAAATTGCCCTGGAGAGCTCTTCCAGGCCTCTACCTGCCTATATTGTACCAGGAGCTGTTACACTGGAAAGAAAACCTCACCTCAGCAGTTTGTGTGCGTTATAGAAGGTGACAGTTTGACTTTTTATCTTTCCTGTGCCCCTGTTTCCCCATTTGGCCACAGGACGTGGCGCAGGGTGTAGGATGCTGCTGTGGCGAGGCAGACAGGGAAAGGGCTGATGTCAGTTCAGCGGCTGTCATTGCATGACTTGAAGCATAAACTAATGAAGTAAATCTGTTTTCCTTCTCTTTCTCTCTTATCTGTGATTTTCCACATACAGAGGAAATGGAGAGGGGGAGGCAGCAGGAGGCTGTTATCATGCAGCGATGAGACAGGCTGTGGAGAAAAAGATGCTACTCCTTCAGCGATCCCAAATGTGCTCCCAAATCTCAGAAGAGCTGGGTATTTCAGCTGAAAGAGTCAGCCATGAAATAATCTTTTCCCTGGACACCGGAATAGTTATCATTATTGTACAGCATCGACAGTCCATTGAGCTGAACAGGGCAGCCCGTGCAGAGCTAGTGTTTCAGTCTGTCCACCTGCAGCCCAGTAAATAATGGCGAGGATAGTTTACTGTTACAGAGGGATCGGAATTGCTGGCTGAATGGTCACAATCCAAGAAAATGTGTTTTAATTTAGCTAAATGAAAAGTAATACATCTGGGAACAAAGCGTTCACGCAGTACCTAAAGGACAGGAGACTCTGCCTTGGAAAAACAGGATTATGGGGTCATTATGGTAACTACCTCCACAATAGCTGCTGGTTCAATGGGGCTAAGAGGGCTCAGCTGACTCTGGGAACCTAAAAGCAAACAACAGGGCTTGGGGATGGCAGAAGCATGGGCAGGAGCATCCCTGGGTTGCAACATGAGGTGGTGGTCTCACTGGGTGCCCACATCTTGTCAAGAAAGTGGAAATATCAGGGAGGACTACTGGCACGGTGCCTGGGAAAATAAAAGCCTTTTTGTCATGTAAGGGTTAAAAAGTGCCACCCAGTCAGCTTTTCTAAGGCAAGGTTTGGTAACCTTGTGACACCAGATCCTCATTGCAGTGAGGAGACACTGAAGTTACTCTAATCCAGCTGTATCATGAAATCTTACTTCCTATCAGTGGGTTACACTGACCACGCAGGAGATGGTAAAATCACCTCAGGGGTTTACCTTCACAGACATGCCTGAACCCACCTTAGGAGTGAAACTCTCCAGCATGAGCATGTGAAGTTTGGTGGGGATTGTAATCTCTGAATTCTCATTCCTGTCCCTTTCTGGCATGGTGGTGGAAAGAAATAAATCTGCATTTTCCTCAACCTGCTCGTTGCTGCAGCTCTGCGCTGAGACAGTGACAGTGCCCAGCCGTCAGCTTTAAGATTTTGGACCACAACAGGCCAGAGACTTTTCTTGTCCAATACAAAACAAGCAGCGTGTTGTAGGGTATCACTGTCTTGTCTTCACTTTCTTCTGAAGCACTGGAAATAGATGGGGTAAATGCTTTGGAAGGTGTGAGCTGGTGGACACCTTGGAGTGCCCTTGGGGCTTGCCTGTGATTGCCACCTCTGAGATGACTTGAATCACCTGCCAGAATTACTTGGGCATGTTGCGTGAGCCAGTTTCCTGCTTTGGTGTCTTCTGGTCTTTACCTGTGGCACAGAGCAGCTTTTGTTTTAGAGGACTGTGCTGCCTTAGTCTAGATGAAGCCTTAGTCTAGATGAAGCCTTCAGGCTCAACACTGGCTCTGCTGACCGGCCTGTGCAGCACAGCAGCTCCTGTCAGTTGGTCATAACAGGCTTGTCTTCAACCCTGGGAGCTGGGAGGTCAAAACATGACTTTGAAGAAAACATCTGGTGATATCAAACAACAGGTCCAAAAATGTAGGTTTCTCTGCAAGTGAAGGACATGAGATCTTAAAATACGCAGAGGGATTAAGGCCACCAAGGCAATATCCATAGGACAGAGTCCTATGTTACTGCCATTAACTTTGATCTGTGTTGTCTCATTTACTACTTCTGGAAGGCAAGGCAGCACCTGGCTTTCCCAACCTTCCTTAATGACTTTCCCATCAAGCGTGCAGAAAGATATTTCATGCTGTGGCAGAATTTAGGTCTTTGCACTTTGCTTCATCCCACCACAGCCGCAGACTGGCCTCACCTCCAGAATCTGCATTTCAGCTTACACTTGAACTTCAGCTTTGCACCTTGGGTTTTGGATCTGTGCTTTAGCAAGAGATGAAGGGGTCTGACTCCCAGCGCAGACCTTCCCAAACCGTGGGAGTGCTCCTCTTGTGCAGCTCTGACCTGGGCCTATCTCTAAATATAACCATAACTCAATAAAATGTAAGAAAGGAACCAAGACGTAACTGCAACCTTCCATCCAACAGTGGTTGACTTATTACCGCAGTTACATCGCAGCTGAAACAGGTGCAAGGAAATAAGCCTCCCAAAAGTTTCTATTCAGGAGGGAAATGACTGAAGAAAGCAGAGGGAAAGGAGGAAGGCGGAGGTAAGGGTAGGAGCCAGGGGACAGAGTGGAAGTTGTTTCTCTTGGGATGCAGCCAACTTAGTAGCTGTCCAAACCCAGGAGATGTCTTGGATGCTTCTTCTGTTACTGTCTTTACTTTTTCCCATTTTCAGGCTGCCTGCTATCAGAGAGCATGATAACTCCAGCATTGTGTTGCCCTCTGAATGCCCTATTGCCCGGGACCTCCACAGCCCGCTGAACCACGTTTAGGCCTGATGCAAGCAGACACACATCCTTCCGAGCACATTTTGTGCAATTTTCAAGGAATCCTTCAAGGACTCATCAGCTCAAGTAATTCTCTCTGCCCCAAAACTATGGGGAAGGGAAGCGATTATGGGAAAGCTCATGTTCCTCCAGCAGCTGCAGTCGCGTTGGGTGGGATTCATCTGACTAAACATAGATGTCTCCATCTGAGCTAGTCACGCTAGGCTCTCTTTGTGGAGGAGAATATGGGGAAATATAGGCACAGCCGTGAGTCATCCCCTCCCCAGGTCAGTGTCTAAACCAGGTCAGGCAAATCTTGCCCATTTCTCTTCTTTTCTTGTGAAAGGAGCTGCAATGAATAGACCAAGTGTAGGTCTGTAAAGTTAAGTGGTGCCCATCCTTTATCTATCTGGTGTCCAAACCAAATGATTTGATCTGGGACCGAAGGGCCAAGCTGTGGCGAGGGCATTGCCAGCAAATGCCGAGTAACCACAGCCCAGTGGGGTACATTGGCTCAGATAGAGCTTATTTCACTGTGGGATAGGAGGCAAGGAGTGCAACATGGGAGAGGAAATGGCCTAAGGAAAATGCCTATAAAAGTCACTGTGGGATGTCACCCTAGTGCCAAGACTATGTTTGTTTTGAACCAGAGCAGGTAGCTCTGCTTTTCTGTTTGCAGGCTCCAGTTACTGCCTTCCTGACACCACTGCAACTCGCTACGTGACCAGTTACTTCCCCACTCCTGGCCTCTCTTTCCTTCCCACCTCTCCAGACTGCAATACAGTGGGCCCGTCTTCGCATCCCTGCGCAGCATCGGGGTGCTGCCGAGTGCTCACACCCCCAGGCAGGCCTTGAAGCAAAGGACATTCACCACTGACGGTGGAGCTGTGAGTCCAGTGCACTTCCAAGTGCCACAGACACTTGGGCATCTTCTAGCAGGACGCTGGCCGTCTGCGCCCTGTGCTGTAGCTCCTTGGTGGCCCACTTCTGCCCATGTCCTCTGCCCAGCTGCCTGGCCTAGCGCTGAGTTGGGTGTTGAAACAGAGGAGCATTTCCCATGCTACGTGTGCGTCAGGGACGCGTGGGGAAAGGAAGTGCAGCAGTTGCCAGAAGCAGCAGCGAAGTTACTGTATGTTGTTATCTGATGAGAAAAGTAATGAAGCAAAAATGCCTTGAGCATGCTGTGAGCCAGCTCCTCTGTCAAGGGATTACTGCTGGGGACCCTTAAGACCTTATATGCACCCAAGACTATAACCCATGAGTAAGAGCATAAAGCATGCACGCAAGGTAAATAAATGGTTAGAGGGAGCTGCTCCAAGTCAAATTCCTCCCCCCAACTTTTCTCCTTTCCTTTCTCACCATTGAGACACAAACAAAAGCTCAAGTGATGTCATGGGGCAATGCATTTGGCAAGTTTCTCGCCGCTGCGTCCCGGTATGCAACAATCCTGTTTACTGGCACTGTCTTTGCTTTTGCCAGAGGTGGCACATGCAGAAGATACTGCAGACCCCGACAGTACAAAGCAGAGGAGGGATGAGGCTTTTCACATCTACTGCAACTGGTTCCGCTCAGTGCTAAACTGAAGCTAAACCATGGGCCAAGTGCCAAATTCCAACTCCCTGCTGTAGGTCGATGACTGACAGAGTGGGGGCTGGTGCTGTAGAGGCCTTTCGTTTCCCTTCCAGAAAAGTGAGTTAATTTACTTAAAAACAGACAAACAACCCCGTGTGTGTGTGTATATGTGTGTGTTTGCACGTGCACATGACGTACTTTGGAAAGACCTAAGGAGTGTGGGTCCTCAGAAGTTGATATGGGAATTTAGGAGCAGTCCTGAACTCAGGACTTGGGTTCCTCAGCCTCAGCAGCACACTGATGGACAGTTTTGTGCTGGGACTTTGTTCAGAGATCCCCTTTATCTAGTTGCTAGGTAGAACTGAGGTTCTGGTGCCTTTAACCCTGCCAGAGGATTTGGTATCAAGGCAACTCCTTGCTTTGTGCTTGGATATTTCTGGGAAAGCCAGCTGGGAGGTAAGGAGAGGTATGTTCATTAAGTGCCTTCACTTGCAGTTAAAGGGCGAAGCACGCCCCTGCTCCTTCACCCTGCTACAAGCAGCTCACTGGGATGAACAAAATGGTTAAAGGTGCATGATGAGAAATCAACCTGGTAATTGCATTACCCCCAGCGAGGGGTGGCTGCCGGTCACAGGTATCGAGGTACCACCCTGGGTAAATGCTGGTTCTTGTTTTCTTGTTCCCTTCCTTCGGCCACGGTACCTCTCCGGAAAATAACATCTTTGCTTCTCATTCATTAACACCCTGGCTGTGAGATTTGTGTGTTGGAGCCAAGTGGCACAATCTGACCTGCCCTGTACGATCAAAACAAGCTGTCCCAAATAATCACCTCCCCGGCTGGAAGTGCAAGTGCCTGGGGTGCGATCCCCAGGGACCCCGCGTGCCTGCACCCCATGAATGGGTTTGTACCAAAGCCTGTTAATAGAAGGAGAGGAAGGGAAGGGGGAGAAATCACAGCTCTTTCCCGACAGTGCCTAGCTCCGCTTGGGCAGAAAGCCTGCCCCGTGCTGCTGGCACACTGCAACACATCACCCCAGTCATGGTTCAGCTTTCTTTCTGTCTGTCATCTATACTAGGATATGGGGGCTTTTTGGCCGCAGAGAGCTAAGGGTCAGCCCCACACAGCCGAGCCCTCTGTGTCACCCGAGCAGTGTGTTTGCCTCACACCGAGGTGACCAGCCTGTACAGATTTGCTCCAAGGTGCATCCTCTTTGTCCCTTGCTTTCAGCAGCTTGGCTAAGAAGCTTTCCTGAAGGTGATGAGGGGCAACAGCTGAAACCGTGGATCTGCTTCCTCCCCTGAGAAATAGATCCAGAAATGTTTCACTGTTTCAGCCCACTGGAAAAGAGCTGGCCTGGGCCCCGTGCAGCTCTGGGCTCGCAGCGCGCCGAGAGCCGAGCAGGCATGTAGGCACTCTCGCTTTAAGAATTGATTTCCTAAGTGAACTGTCAACTCCCGGTGGCTAGAAAAATCTGCAAACAATTTCTAGTCACTGAACAAAGCAAATCTTTGTCCTGTGCTGTAATAGTTCATTATTAAATAAAGGACCCTTTGTTAGGCTGGAAGAGATGGCGTGTACTCTGCTGCTCTTCACGACATGCCTTGGTGTGACTTTGCAATACATATAAAATTGTGTGTTTCATGTCCTGTGAAAAGAGACATAGCAGGTTATTTTAATTTCTGTAGGAAAAGCGCAGGGTGAAGCAAAGATCACAGCACAGCTCAGGTGATTGAAATTTATTGCTGATGCATTTGATTCATGATCCTATGAGAAGACCCCGAGACTGGACTTCCTCTCATTTCAGCAGGGTATATCAGGAACAACATGGGTGAAATTACTAGTGAGGAGAGAGAGGGGTAGCTTTAGCAGCTGGAATTCCTACAAGTTGTGTTACTTACTGGGCCATCTTTTTGCAGTCCCAGGCTTAAATGAGTTAAAATACAATCAAAGGGCGTCAGTGTTTACCCATCCAGAAAAGCAAATGTGCTTCCAGCTCCCTCCCTTCTTTCTTTTGCTCTTCACCCAGCAAGCTGCCAGTCATCTGTCAGTATCTGCCCTGCAGCTGCAGTGCCCCAATACCCTGCTCAGCATCTGCTTGTGTTGACTGTGCCACTCTGTGACAGACCCAGCTGTGGCACAGGCATAGCAGCATTAAGCCCTTTGCTTCTATGAGAGGGGCAAGGTTCTGTCAGACCTTGCTTCAGACAGAACTGAATCTACATGGTCCAAAATGCTTCCCCTGCTCCAGCTTTGAGGCGTGGGATCCTCCTCTCCCTGCCCTTAGGCTTGAACTCTGCTAAACTCGGTGTTTTCCTTTGCATGTCATTCACACACATTCTGCCAGACTGTGACCTTTCAACCAAACCAGCCATTGAATCACAGACCGGTTTGGGTTGGAAGGGCCCTTAAAGCCCATCCATTTCCACCCACTTGCAACCCCTTGCCACAGTCAGGGACACCTTCCACTAGAGCAGGTTGCTCCAAGCCCCTGTGTCCAACGTGGCCTTGAACACTGCTAGGGATGGGGCAACCACAGCTTCTCTGGGCACCCTGTGCCAGCGCCTCAGCACCCTCACAGGGAACAACTTCTGCCTAATGTCTAATCTCAATCTCCCCTCTGTCAGGTTAAAGCCATTCCCCCTTGTCCTGTCCCTACAGGCCCTTGTAAATAGTCCTTCTCCAGACTTCTTTTGGCCCCTTTAAGCACTGGAGCTGCTCTAAGGTCTCCCCTTAAGGAGCCTTCTCTTTTCCAGCCTGGCTCCAGAGCAGAGCTGCTTCAGCCTTCGCAGCATCTCTGTGGCCTCCCCTGGACTAGCTCGAGCAGTTCCAGACAGACCATCACATAAGCTTGCATGCCCCATAGTTTCTTCTCTTGCGGTGTTTTGCATGGGGTTGGCAGTGTATGAGCAGGGCTGTAGTTTTCTTGCTCCTTCCTTCCTGCTACTTTACATAAAGCAGTTGCTATTAATTACCTGCTCTACTGGCCAGCGGCCAGCTCAGGTAGTTGCACTCAGCCCTTCCAGAGAGCCATGTTTTTCCTTACTTACCACCTCCAAATGCTGTTTAGAGCATCTACAAGAAGCTTCTACATATCTCCTAGATTCATCTTGGAGATGGCAGAGCCACTGCTTCTCCTGCTATTGCAAGGCAGTGGGAGGTTTGCTGGGGATGCCCCGTTCACTTGTTTGGATGCTCCCAGGGAGAAAGGGAAGGCAAAAGGTACTCATGTCCCTCAGCCAGATGCCAGCACCACCTTCTCCTGTGCTCCTGTTGGTTTTACCCTGGCTGGCGTTTAGCCATCCATAAAGGAAGGCAGGATGGCAGTGGAGGCTGGAGAGGTCTCACCCCCAGGAACGTGTGGCTGGTGGGTCTACATCTTGGGTGCAGCCTAGCAGTGATGCCAGCGAGGACGTGAGAAGCACATCACTACCCTGCATTGCAGCAGAGTCAGTTAACAAAGGCTCTCACTTCCCAGCGGTGCCCAGCAGAGCCCGTGGGGAGCGGGATGCTGGCCCATCAGCCAGGACAGCACCGCACAGTGAGCCGGCTCTCCCACAGCGTGGCAGCACTGAACTGCTCATACGTCTCAGGGTCCCAAGGATGTCTCTTTCCCCGCTGCTTCCAACCCTGCGAGCTTCCCTATGGCCCACGGGAACACCACACATCTAGGGATGTCAGGCTCACTGCTGAGCCCTCGGAGGCAAATACTCAAAGATTAATTAGAAGCCAGAAAGCCAACGTGTGATGGAGATGGGGAGCCGCGGCAGCACAGCAGCAGCACCGCAGTGCAAACCAGGCACCTGGCCTCGCTCCCGAGTGGAAGGATGGGGACAAGGCAAACCCTTTCCCTCCTGCCATCAAGCTGCCCGCACCAAATGCCCTGCACAGGCACCCCGGACCAGCATGGGCTTTAACTGGGGATGGCGGCTGGCTGGGCAGTGCAGGACGTGTGCTCCGTGACCAGCATCGCTGCCGTGTCCCCAGCTCCCCCAGCTTCCCGGCACTCCCGGGACGGGATTGCATTGCCGCACATCCCACACAGCGCCTGAGGGATTTTCCTGAGAGACAACTGGCTCGTCATTTCCCTTTTGCTATTTGTTTACCTTTCAGGAAGGTTTCCCTTCCGTTTCTCCCCTGATGTAAGCTGGAGCTGGGATTTTCCAGCCCTAGGAGCAGCGTGGCACGGGTCTGCTCCCTGCCCTGGCCCTACCTAGACCCAAGAGCGAGGAGCCAAGGTCCAGCTCGCTGGCACCAGCAGTGGTGAGGCAGCTGTGGTGGTCACCTCCCAAAGGCCTCAGATGTGCTTTCTTGAGCCCTCCTGTACTACAAATATCATGATACGGACCCTGGAAGGACCTTACTTAAAAATGGGGAGACTCAAAACCCTGAATGCACCCCTGATTTGAAACTGTTGCTGGCCTCATTGTTGCTGAGTGCATACAGTGGCTCTAAGATGACCAAACACTGTCTTTCTGTTTTGTTTTTCTTCCTCTCAAACTGATGTTTTCATTGCAGTGGACCAGCACTTACCAGCAAGAAGTCTTCGACCAAACAATCCTGCCCAGCAAGCGCACCACAGTGGCACCAGCAAATCTGAGCAATGCCACCATCTAGGGCACACTGGGAACAGCATTTGGGTTTTGAGGCTTTCTGGTTTTAAGTAAGTTTAGTGCAAGGCCAGCCAGGCATGGGCTGACTTTGCTGTGCCCATTTATGTCTCTTTTAAAGCAAGGAAACTGGCGTCCCAAAACTGATGATGATGTCCTGAAACCCTAAAGTTTTCAGGACAATATTGGCATAAAACTCATCATCACTTGGTGTAGGACAGAAGAAAAAGAGAGCGTGACACTGCAGCCTGATCTCCTGAGGGAAAACACTTGTTTTGGGAACACGAACAAAGAAAGGATGATCTACATTTAACTGGATGATCTACATTTAACTGGATGATCTATATTTAACTGGATAAATCAAAGCCTTTACTGCTTGCTTCAGGACTGTTTGTGGCTGGCAGCTCCCCCGCAATGAAATGTCCAAGGGGACTGTGTGATGTCCTGGGCTTTCTGCACAACGGGGACCTTTGCACCAGTGCTTCTAAGCGAAATTTGACAGAGAGGGTTTGCATACAAGGGACTGAAACTATGGGTGCTCCTACAGGCAGAGCTGAGCCTGCAGCAGGCAACCCCAGCCCCAGCCATGGTTC
The DNA here is from genome assembly GCF_000696875.1 of Nestor notabilis. NCBI lineage: Eukaryota > Metazoa > Chordata > Aves > Psittaciformes > Psittacidae > Nestor > Nestor notabilis. Next base: position 70,488 of record NW_009911511.1, on the reverse strand, counting down.
AAACAGAAGAGGCAAAGACAGCAATCAGATCCCAGTCAGAGCAGACATCTCAGATCCTGGAAGAGGCCCTGGCTCCAGCACCGGCAGGGAGGTTGCTGGGTGAGGAAGATTCCCCATCTCATTTTGCTGGCCCATGCTCCAGCCCTCTCTTTCTCTGCTGCCGCTCCAGCTAAGCTGGAGCCAGGCACTTTCCGGCTGCTCACGCCAAGCAGAGCTCAGGTGAAGAGCTGACTGAAACACAAGCTGTTTCAGGGCATGACGGTAAGCAAGAAGTGCTACAGTGGTTCAAGACTGCACTCCACAGAGCTAAGAAAGGCACTGCTGCCTCCCTGATTTTGTGTGGCCAGCTTTTGCACAGCTTCAAGCATTTTCTCTAATTGGGAGAAAACAGCAGCAGCCTCCGAGGGACCAAAGAAAGAGAGTTAAAAATAGCATGCAATAGTTATGTTTTTCCCCTGTGCCACAGCCCAGCCTTGAGAAAGGAGGAGGAAAGGGCAGGGAGAGGCATCCAAGGCAAGGGAAGGACACGGGGCAGGTGTAGGAGCTGTACCACTGGGCTCACTCGTGCTGTGCCAGCCTGCAGCGGGGCCCCATGGCGAGCAGGGGCTGGGACTTCAAAGTGACACCAATTCCTTGAGTTTAGCCATAAGAGGAACAAGCATGGCATGGAATGTCCCCAGTACTGGTGCCCAAGGAGAACACTCGCCAGCTGGTCAGCAGTGGGCACTTGCCTGCTCCAAGGGTGATGTGAAGAGAGAAGAGCACTGCAGGAGTGGCAACGCTGCTTCTTGTGTGGCTGCAGAGGAGGAGAGCGTGACATTTATGGCATTTACTGTTGCTGGAAGGGAACCAGCCCCGATCCCCACACGTGCTGCAGCACATTTTGCCGTGTACTGCAGCCCTGCAGACCTCCAGCCTCTGCCCCCCACCTCCTCACACTGATGCTGTGCCAGTAGCTGGTGATGAATGCAAAGGGCAGGGTGCAGGTGAGGTGACTTGCCTGTTTAGCGCAGGCAATCAAGAGCCCCATGTGCAGCTGCATCATCTGGGGAGCTTCCAAGAGGTCCCTATTTGCCACTGAGCTCCACAACTCCGAGGGTTCAGTGCCTAATGACTGCTTTCACAGAAGGTATGAGTTGGTCTTTTTAGCCCTCTTTTACCTCTGTAACCCGCTGGTGAGAGCTCAAGTTCAGCTTCTGCAGCAGGACGATGGATGGGGATGGGGGATGCTGCTGACCATTTGCTTTTCCTTTGAAGCTCCATCCAAAAAGCTGTATTATGGCAATGCCATGGTGTGGGGTCCCACAGCCAAAGTTGAAGGAGTTTACTGAAAGTGCAGATGGGGGACTGAAATAGTCAGCAATGCCAGGAATGAGACATATCTGCCCTTTCCCAGCAAAAGCCTTCTAGGCAGATAAAGAATGTGGCTAGTAAAAATATTGCCACGACCCTCTGGCACTGCAGGATGTGCTGTAGGTCTTCAAAGCCAAACTGCCAAAAGGCAAGCCTGGCAAACTGAGTTTTCAGTATGGGTTGGGAGGGCTGGCTGCTCATGGGAATCGAAATGGGATATGTCCCAGCAGCAAGGGTCCATGCTCAGGAGGAAATACACATTTTCCACAGTCTTTGCTTGGAGCTAAACCCTTCCTCTGCCCAGCCCTATAGGTGCCTCTGCTTTGGGGTTTTCATTAAGGGTTGCTATAGAAACTTCTCTGCATCCAGGTCTGAGCAGCTCTCACCCCCCCTTTCCTAGCATGGGGTTGGCAGCGCTGGAGCAATGAGGACAGTGGAGGATGCTCAGGTACAGCAGGAGTGGGGTCATACAGCTCAGCTAATTAGTGCTACTATTTCTGTCTCTGGCCTTTTCTCAGCTCACATCCATCTGGGGCTCTTTTCAGTCACTATAGAGCGTTCCACTCACTTGTGTTTGTTTCCTCTCTCCTCCTCTGTCTCCCAGATTTTTGCCACTGTTTCACGTCGCAGTCCAAGTTATTTGTCTCTTCTGCCTTGCTCCGGTCGTGGGAACATTAGTAATGTTTTTCTGCAGAGCAGGGTGGCTTAGGGACCGCCTCGCAGACCTGTCAGCCACCCGAGTGCTGCTGGCAATGGCTGGAGCAGCTCCGCCAGCCCCTGGGAAATGATCCTGTTTATATGGTTCATCACCATCTGATCTACCCACCGCTTCTCGCTCCCGCCTGGGCCCAACTGTGCTGCCACCGCGCCGGGCCGTGCCGATCCAGCGGGACATGCAGTCAGTCCAGCCTGCGGAGGGAAGCGTGACTCACATGGGCCTCCCACCCATGAGTAACCGTGTTGGTCTATCACGTCTCAGACAGCCGGGGCAGCTCGGAGGGAGGGAGGCTGCTTCCCTGGAGGGGAATGAAATAGGTCACCCAGGACACGAGTGATAGAAGGGACAAAGAGTGCAAGACATGGCAGCTATGAGCAGCCTCGCATCAGATGCAGGGGTACAGCCAAGAGGTACAGATGCAGGCAGACAGATGGGGTGCAGGGATTCCCCTGAAACACCATCCAGTTCTGGGCTCCTCAGTAAAATAAAGACAAGGAGCTACTGGAGAAGGTCCAGAGGAGGGCCATAAGGATGATGAGGGGTCTGGAGCATCTCCCTTATGAGGAGAGACCGCAGGAGCTGGGCCTGTTTAGTCTAGAAGGAGATAGAATCTCATCAATGCAGATCAGTATCTCAAAGGTGGGTGCCAGGAGGATGGTGCCAGATGCTTTTCAGTGGTGCCCAGTGACAGGACAAAGAGCAAGGGCCATAAACTAAAACACAAGTGTCACCACAACATGAGGAAGAACTTTACACTGGGGATGTCAGAGCACTGGAACAGGCTGCCATGGGGGGTTGTGGAGTTGTCTCCTGTCTGGGGGCAAAAGCCCGGCTGGGCGTCCTGTGTGACCTGCTCTGGGTGGCCCTGCCTTAGCAATTGGACTGGATGATCTCCAGAGGTCCCTTCCAACCCAAACCATTCTGTGATTCTGTGATTCTGTGATTCTTTTTTCTTCCTTGCCCAAACCTGCTCCTCTTTTCCTGGGAAATGCATAGGCCCAGACTGAAGCCAAGCAAAGGAAGACAGGCGGAGACAGCGGGACCATGAGAGGTGGAAACACAAAGCAGTTATGTGCTTCTTGGCATGGAAAGAGGCCCAGGTTGTTAAATAACAGGCAATTTCAGCATGAGTTATTAATATTAGTTTGGGAAGTGGTGCCTAGGGGCTCCCATTGCACTAATCACGTAACAAAGCCATGTTCCTAACACAAATAGCTTGCGTTTCAGCCTGCAGAGAACAAGTTGTCTCCTTCCCATTACCCCCTCTTTGAAAAAGCAGTATGAAGATTGCACAGCCGAGCCCACAAAAATTGGGAAAGGAAAAAGAAAGACATTGCTCTGTCTTACAGTGCCATCACTCACACCCATCCAGCCCAGTGACTCCATCAGCGCCTTGGGCCCACGCTGCCTCCTCTTCCCCTGCTTCATGCCTGGCAGCTCTGGTGGCTTTGGTGTTGCCGTTGCGTTTGGTGTTTGGGTGCAGTAATGTCACATTACCTACTTAGGCTGGTGGAGAGGCTGTGGGGTGGGTTTCTTCCTGCCTCACTGATTCGATGCTGTGTATCTCTGTTGTGTTTTTCTCAGGCTTTGCAAACTGCAGTTCTCTCATGTACATGCTCTTCTGAAGCAAGAAACCAATTTAATGAATTAAATTAATTTACAGCCTTGGCACTAAAGCACAGACTAAAGGTCAACAGCATCCGCTAATTTGGGATGATACAAACCACGACTGCCCTGCTATTTTTTTGTTTTCCTGAGGACTTGGCGTTATTTTGAGTTTCACCACATGGAAACAGAGGTCCTCCTGCCACCCCCCGGCTGCAGCTTTCCACACGCAGCTCTTTAGTGGCCCAATCTCAAGACAGGCTGGAGGACCGGATATATGCCCTGCAGCCCCAGCCCTTCCCCTGGCAGGGCTCACCTCTGCGGATGCTGTGACCCTGGTGCCTTAGCAGCAGAGAATCAGGGAATGGTTTGGGTTGGAAGAGACCTTAAAGGTATTCAGTTCCAACCCCCTGCCACGGGCAGGGACACCTTCCACTAGAGCAGGTTGCTCCAAGCCCCTGTGTCCAACGTGGCCTTGAACACTGCCAGGGATGGGGCAGCCACAGCTTCTCTGGGCACCCTGTGCCAGCGCCTCAGCACCCTCACAGGGAAGAACTTCTTCCTAATGTCTAATGTCATTCTCCCCTCTGTCAGTTTAAATCCATTCCCCCTTGTCCTGCCCTACAGGACCCCTTGTAAAAAGTCCCTCTCCAGATTTCTTGTAGTGTGTGTTGCATCTTCATCAGCACCCTCAACACTGCAAGCGAATATGGTGACAAACAGGGCAGGGGTCCCCACAGCATCTCCTGCCCTGTTGACATCCATCCTGAAGTAGCCCCAACTCTCTGCCCTGTTTTCCTTCCCCATGGCTTTTAAAATGTCAATGAAGTGAAGCAACATTCTGGGAAGCAGAAACAGGAAAGCAAGAGACCACGAGTGGAAGCGCTACACGTGCTGATGGCAAGCAGGCTCTGCAGCTGAACTGAAAAGTACCTCCCTCCCCCAAGGACGTATTTTAAAAGCTGAAAGCTAAGAACTTAAGTACAAAGGCTTTTGTGTTTTTATTGACATTGTAAGAAAGGTTTTTTTTTATCTTTGTTACAAAAGAGCTAAGTGGTTCTGAAAGCAGAAGTACAGTTCGTATGTACACAGTGCTACAGACCCTTCCAATCAACCTAAGGCTCGAGAAACATCAGCTCATAACTGCAGGTTTACCAAATGAAGACCACTAAGGCCCGTTACAGCCGCACACTAATCCTACCGTACGTAAATGTATTTACACATTTTCTTTTTTCTTAAAAAAAAAAAAGGATTACAAGCATTAAAAAAAAAAAAAAAAAAGGAAAAAAAAAGAAAAAGAACACATTTTTATCTTACACATCTGCAGGACTGACAACAGTAACTGTTCCATAGGAGACATTCCACCAATCCAAGGACAGTAACACGTGAATACCAGAGGTTTACAAGACGCTTCGGACACTATTAACAGTGGTATGTGCTATCAGCTGAATGGCAAGTACAGCCTCATTGGGAACATTTGGCAACACATCTTGGTCCCTCTCTTTTTACAGGAGCAACACAAAATAAGGCACATACATTGCAAGAATAGGAACACTGCTGCTGGGAGGCTGAGCCATTGCTCAGCAGGCATGGGAGAACTGACCAGCCACTTCATCAGGGGCTGGGGGAGCAGTGAGGGAAGGCGAGGACCCAGCCAGCACCATAATGCACGTACCATGTGGGGCTGACCTCCAAGGAAGGAGTAACATCATCCACCATGGGGATGTGCGGGGCCAGCACTCACCAGCAAAGCCCCTTGGGAAGCCTGCTGGCTCTCAGCAGAAACACCTTTCTTCCACCTGGCTGTACCTGACAGATGAAGTCCCACTGGTGGGGAGTAAAACTGCCTGGAGAAAGAGGTGTGCTTGATGCAGGCCAAGCGAGGCAGATGTGCCCAAGGGCAATGGTAACCAACCTGGAAGACCCCCACAGAGCCATCAGAAGAAAACGTGATGTAGACTCAGGCTGCAGCGCTTTAAAAACAAGGAATTCACACTATTTTTGGCCCTTCCTAATACTCTAGCATGAGTGGTGGGTTGCCAGCTACTATGGCAATGGCAACTGACGCACCAGACAGATACACAACAGCAAGCTTTGGCTCTGTAACTAGTAGAGCAGGAGTAGAAGGGTGCCAGTACGCGTGAGCAGTGACAGTGGGACATTCCCCAGACTGCCACATACTGAAACAGAGGATGACAAGTGAAAGCTGGTGCCCAGCCACACTCAAGAGTGCCCAGTCTACCTTTTCAAATCAAAACCCACACCCAAGACCGCTGGGCTACAACGTATTGCTACCCTCACAGGTACCAAAACAGGCTCTTTAGCATAAACCAGAAAAGATTAAGGCCAGGTTGGACACAGGGGCTTGGAGCAACCTTCTCTAGTGGAAGGTGTCCCTGCCTGTGGCAGGGGGTTGGAGCTGGATGAGCTTTAAGGTCCCTTCCAACCCAAACCGTTCTGCGAGTCTGTGAAAAGCATGAGGAGATACTAAAAGCAGAAAAGCGACACAGGAACCTCGAAGTGGCACATACACTTAATGATAAAAATGAGAAACCATTTGCACAAACTCCCCGGGGACACGGTGGAGTCTCTGGTTCTTCAACCTCACCAAATCAAAGCGGGATGCCTTTCTGCAGCATGTGATTTTGGCCAAGACACGCTACTGGCCCAAGACAGGGGTGAGTGACAAAGGTTTGCCAAATCCAGGAAGGCAAATTATATACTCAAACAGTCCCTTTTAGCCTTGAGCAGTATGAATGGCTCCTTCTAAGCTCTGATGGATCACATCTGTTAATTGCCTCCCAGCTTCAATTGGACCAGCAAATACAATTATGAACTGGAAATTGAGTTTTAAAAAATAGTTTCAGGGGTTTTTTTTAATGTATTGGCTCTACGACAATAAAAGGCTTCTCTCCCAAGTCACCTACTCCCAAGCTGGTCATAAGTCTCCCTGATGACATTGCTTATAAACATGTAATTTGATGGCTTAATAAACAGCCAGCAATTGGTTACCGAGAACCTTCTGGAACACGGCCAGCACAGCCTTCCCTCATGCACAGCGTGCTGTTTCTCCACAAGGGTATGAGCTGTTATCATGGCACTGCAATGTACAGCACGGCCATGGAAGCATGCCTGCTACCCCGGTGACCTGCCTGGCTGGTGGCATCCCTTCATCCCTGGACGAGGGGTAAGGGCTGGTACAGGCAGCAGGTCTGCCTCTGGTCGAGGGGAGCACAACAAGGAGCAGCACTGCCACACTGCAAACCAGCTATTTGCCATGGGTGAGCTGTGCCTGATGCCCTGTGCAGCCCAGGGACCACTGCAGGAGGGATGTGATAGCTGGACATGGGCAGGAAGGTCGGGAGGGGTAAAGAGCAGGATGGGGGAATATGCGTGCAGGAGACGGAGGAAGGAAGAAATGCTTGCTAAAGATATGGAAAAAGACAGGAGCTGGGTGATCACAAAAGCTGCAGGATATTTACATTTGTCTCGCTTTCTGACATTCCAGCTCACAGTGCAAATCACTTGGTATGTGCTGTGATAAACCCACATACGGACCCAGCACCAGATTCCTATGATGTTTTCCTACTGATTTACAGCTTCTTCCTGTAACAGCTGTTAATAGATCAATGTTATCTGACAGCTTCACTGAGGTTGTATTCCTACACATTTCCTCAAATGCCATGCCCTGAATCAGCTGGTATTTCACCTTTTTTTCCAGTCAAAAGAATGAATGCTGTGGCCTCTAGCCTATAAAAATCACTTTCTGCTTGTTTCTTTGCTACTTCTAATGCAGTTTAAATTTCTGGATTTTGTGAAGCCTGGATATAGAGGAAAACATTTAAGATTATCAGTTTGCTTGCCATCACTTTGATTTATTTGGCTAGTTTAAGAATTGGGCCATTCTTTTTCTAGTTGTTTTACATGCCATGGCCATGTAACTGTGTTACACCAATGGGCATTTACTTGGTTTAAAACACCCATCCATGAAGCTGTATGTGCTCAAAGGGATGTGCAAGACAGTTCTGCTGGCAAAGGAATTGCTATTGTGAATAAAAAGCAGTGGCTCAGCAAATTACATCTCAGCAATTTGCATTACATTAAAAATCCCCAGTATGGCATACTGCAATTTTGTTATTTCATTGTATGAAATACTCCGTAAGACCCTGATCACCTCTCCACACATGTGGTATGCAAGGAAGGCATTCCAGACTACACGAATGACGCCTGTAATTTCACTATCCAATCATTTACAAAAGAAGACTGAAAAACAAGAGTACCCAATAGTGCAGAAGATGAGATTCGGACTAAGAATAGCTTTCTGGTCCTCTCCTTCCTCTGAAATGGATTAAACATGACACAGTCTCAGTATCATGATGCAAGGCAGTGACAGCTATCTGTATGTGTGTTTACAAAAACCCTTAAACGTTTGCTAGGGATCAAAGGGATGATGGTTTGACATTTCCTATTTGCTTGAACCTCCTCATTTCCTGTGCTCCATGACTCTGAAACTACAGCCTAGGGGTACCATGTCAGTGCATATCTAAAGGGTTGTCCACCTCAGTGCGATCTATCCAGTGCATCCAGAGAGGATTTCATCACTGTACGCTCACTTCACATTGTGCCTGGTTATTTTGTGCCTATATGTTTAGGGGGAAAAGTTGCAACAAGTTGTAGAAGGTCTAGTTTCTTTTGAGTAACAGAAAAATTGCAAAGTTATTTCATCAGACCTTTCTTAAAAAAAAAATATCCCAAAACAAAACAAAAACATGCATTTCACACGTTTACATTGGTTTACAATTAAAAAAAGGCAAAAAGAAGCATACAGACATTCAAAAAGGGGGGGAGAGAGAGAGAAAAGGGGAGGGAGGAATGGGTGTAGCAATACTGATTCAAAACTGAAATGGAAGACAGTTTCTCCCTAGAACACTTTAGGGTTTTCAGAGTCCTTATTCCATAAAAGGAATATACTTGAAACACATCCCATTTAGGTGAGATGAGATTGCTAAAATACATACACAACTAAAAAATATGAGTCTTTTTCATCTGTTATCTCCTAAGGGTTTTTTTTTGTTTGTTTGTTTTGTTCTTTATGTCTATTGCATAACAGCAAGAAACTTGCTTTCTTCTGCAAGTGAGGTCAACAAAGAGCTCATGTCCCCAATAGCCATGTTGGTTGTGCTTACGGGCATAGCTGGGAATGTAAGAGACGCTCGGGGAGTGGTGAGGCGTGAGGAATTGCGGGAGAGATTCTGAATGATACTCGGGCTCAGGGCTCCTGAAATTAAGCTGACATGGTCCCCATCATCTATGATAGCATCGAAATCAATCTGCACACCCTCTAGGCTGGTGCTGTCAATGCTGTCAACTGTGCTTGACACTTGGTTAGCCCCCGGGGAAAGAAGCTCGGATGAGTTTGCAGTCGCAGTCCCCTGCAGCAAGCAGTTAGCTTCTGAACCAAAGAAAGAACCTGTTTTCATAGCTTGGTGGCTAAAGCCCGTGGTTTGGTCATATAACTGACCAGAGTAATTCTGCACGTTGGAGCAGAACTGCTGTGATTGACCTTGCATCTCCATCTTAATGGTGTTTACCCTGTACGCCTGGTTGCCATCACTTACATGTCCTTGCTGTTGTGCCAGGTTGTTTCTCAACATGTTTTGCCGTCTGTTGCCGCTGTAGTTAGCGCATGGCTGGTAACTTTTGGCCACCAACAAACCTGAAGGCTGGTTACCAATGGTGTGAGACACTGGTGGACAACTCTGCGGCCCTTGATACAGGCTGCTTTGTGAGGTAGGACTAACCTGCCCTAGCATCATTTGACCGGATTGATCCACTCCCTGGTAATGAACGCCATCTCCAACTGGTTGGTTTTGTAAATAGTCCTGTTCCATCATATTCCTGTTCTGCATCCCATTTGCCATACTGGTGGCTTGATCGCTGGATACCATGGGATGGCCGAAATTTTGTTGGTTCCCACTCACTGGCATGTTGCTGCTTCTCAACTTCTGCCCTTGAACTGCCACACCACAGGAGTTGTCCACTGCCCCAGACATCATTGCTTGCCTTCCGATGCTGTCGCTGTAAGGCTTATTTGGCTGCATGCTGAAAGAATTACCAGCTCCGCTGCCAAGAACCATGTTCTGCTGTAAACCATAGGAACCAGTGTTCTCCATCAGGTTCTGATAGCTGTTCTGCTGGGCCATGTTGCTTCTCTCCAGGCTCTGCTGCTGACCCACCATATTGTTATACAGCCTGAAGGCCCGAGACTGCTGCACCGCTGAGCGCTGGCCACATTTCAGTTTCGAAGGAGATAAGTCAGAACTTCCTGAGCTTACTTCATTCCACTGAATGGGCAAGTCGCTCTTGTTTGCCTCGGAACCTGCCTGCTGACTGCTCAGTGGAGGGGCTTGGTCAAAGTTGCTGGGGTTGTTGTTTCCCAACACTGAGCTGTGATGCATTTTGTTGCCGTCTAGGACATTGTTCAACAAGTGGTCGTACATGCCCTGGTTCTGGGAATTCAGATACTGAACCACATCATCTGGCAGGAGATCCTCATCGTTTAGACTGCCACCCGCTTCCATCGTAGCAGCCTCCAGGGCAACATTCTCGCTGATGCTCGGAGGACAAGGGGAGCTGAAGCCGCGGAAGACGCCACCCTCAGAACGGGTATAGTTCTGAAGAACAAGGTTGCGCTTTTCCATGGATGGAGGCAAAGCAGGAGGGTTAAAGCTATTAAGACTGTTGAAACGCTGGACTCTAGGGACAGAGAGGTTGTCGGAGGCCATTCTTACCGGATCACTGGCTCTCCTTGTCCCATTTCCTAAAGCATCATGAGACAGAAAATGCCTCCTGCTGTAACCATTTGCCCCACCATCACTACATCTTCGAGGGGCATTCACTGAAGGCAGTGGAGATACTCCAGACTCCCTGCAGTCACCCAAGAGTGCCATCCTTGTTTTGAGGCTCATCCTCTCCATGTTAGGCAGTGGAGTTGGTGGGGGTCCACCAGTAGCTGCTGCATATTTAGCTTTCAGCCTGTATTGCTGGGCCGGGGTGAGGCTGAGAAGACTTGGCAGGTCATCGCACTGGCTCGCTTCACTGGAGCGCCGGGAGGCATCCGTCGAGATGGGGTCATAGGAGTCTGCAACACTCACGTTCTGCGGTCTCCCCTCTGCCTGGGAGGCATCGCTGGACCTCCGGCTGGAGAAGCAAGGTGAGATTCCAGAGGACCTGCGGCTGCTCAGGTAGGCTGAACTGATTGTGCTAGTATTGCTGTCCCTCCTGTTCAGCATGTTCAACACAGTGATGTCCGTACTCGAAAGTTCGTTCCTGTTTGGCAGAATAGTCATGGACCCTCCTACACTGCAGCTGCTGTTCGACTGGGTACCTGGAGGTAAAATTCACAGTTAAACAAACGGGCATCACCCAGAAACTAGAACAGAAAACACCCAGGAAAGAAGTAAGGGGAGTACAGAGGAAGAGCCTGCATCATCACAGCAAATCGTAGCAGTGCTCCTTCTTGAAAGAAGTAGGGATAAAACTCTGTCCTTAGGTTAAAAGCTAATTCAGAGACTCAAGGGTAACATTTCAGTGTGAATCCCACATCTTTTATAGGCCATAGCAATTAACTGTCATCAGCTGGTATAGCACAGTGCAGCTATGCTGACTGATGAGCCAGAAGGACATTCTTAAAGGAGCTTTTTATAGGCAAAATATAATTGAACAGGCATTTGCATGGGATGGCAAAATATGCAAATTGAAGGCTATTCAAGGTGATTTCTAAGACCTCTTGAAATATTCTTGACATAACTCCTAACAACTGCAAAACATCTTTGCTGGTTTCCTTGTTTTGTTTAGGTTTTAGGTAAACAGAATACATTTCTTAATTTTGCATAGTTTCTTTCAATTGAACAGACTTCAGAAAATCTGGGCTGTCACTGCTGGGCAGAGAGCAGAAATCAGTGGGCAATGTAGAGGCAGCAGGGACATATATTATGGCAGTGAGCAGCTCCTTGTACAAAACCAGCTATGGATCTTCAGAGTTCCATCTTGCCTTGCTCCCATCTACGGCTATCTGCCCTCTGTAGCAGTAGTATCTGTACATACAATTACTAGTATGTGTGGAAACAGTTTATTTAAAGGGCAGCTGACACATCTATGCAAAAGGTGCCTTGCTAAGGCCTCATATGAAAGAGTTCCATACAATAAACTGGCAGGTATTTATTTCATCTGCCTTGCCTCAGAACAAGACAGGATTATGGCCATCTTGGGTCCAAACCTTTAACTGTAGGGAATATTTAAAACCTGACACATGGCTCCCTTGCCTTGCTGCCCTCTGTTCTGTAAAACATGGGTCTATCAGACTTCTCTCAGGGTGGGTAGTAGGACTTGTAACGAGGGGATGAACAGAAAGTCATCAATTTCTGAACTATTCTCACCGCTGCTGAGTTTCACAAGGTGCAACTACTCTATTTGCAAGGGTTGCAAGATTGAGCGAGCAAGCAACAAATTTAAGGGCAAAAAGCGTTACCACTCCTGTTATGTGTTTCTCACCATTTCCTATGAGAGGCGGCAAGGTCGGGGCTTTGGAAGGTGGAACGGGGTTCAGTCTTGGAAGCATTCCATTAACTTGTTTCAACCTTTCTAATTTCACTTGCTCCATCCATTTGGTCCCTGTCATATTCCTCCTGGCCTGTAAGCCAAGTGCTGTGGTGGCTGTGGAAATGGTAGAGTCCATGATTGGGGTTTCATCGATGACACTGAGGTCTCCTACACTACCACCACCGGTCAGAGTAAGCTCGATCCCATTGTTGGAATAGTTGCTGATGGGGGACTGTTCGCTGCTGCATGTAGACTGACCACCAGGGCTTGGCTGAGATGTCTGTTGAAGTAAGAAACAAAAGCACATGAGGATTAAGCAAACAACGCTAAGAAGAGGCACTTGCAGCAAATGCAGGTGTAACTGGAGCCAAAGAAAACCAAATGTAAAGTTTAGCATTAAATGGTAACAACGATCATTCATTCAGAGTCTTTCTAGGTAGTGCTTTTAACTGTAGTGAATGCCATTGCAAAACTAAAGATTAAAATCCACTTTATTATCTTGCTGATACTATACTTTATACCTACATGAGACATTTATTTCAGTTATTCCCTTAATTACTTCTATCACTTCATGTCATTTATGTAATGGATACTCTACTTTGGGTATGCCCTGCACCCAGTTGAAGCTGCAGCTCAATAAACCAAACTAGAATTCAGTTACAGAGTTTAATTTACACTGCTAGGCTTGCAACAAGCAAACAAACAAGACTCCAACAACGCTGGAATTTGGGTTTTTTTAATTAGACTTGTGGCTAAAGAATGTAAGTATTTTCCAAGCTTAAGGCTCATTGTTAGGAGCAGCGGTTAGCTTGAAATGTTGGCGTGTAACAGAACAGGGACAAAACACCAGTGCAAAACATACTGTATATTATGAGCATCCTGTGACAATAGCAGCACTGGGGTCTAACTTCTACCTCCTGTTATACCTAACTTATACCACCTCTGCCCTGAACGAAGGTGGTGACGATCTACTGAATCAAATCCTTCGTTTCAATAGAATTTAACACTTCAAATTTAAGAATTTAAGTACACAGTACAAGCTGCTAATCTACAGGAATATAATCCCGCTGCAATAGCTTCTTCCTTCTTAATACTGTGTTCCCTGCTGCTCTAGCGAACTCTGGCTGTGGGGAAACACGGACTTGATTTATTTTTCATCAAGTTCTCATAAAAGAATGGGAAAACTTCTGTGGCAAACTGAAACACTCAGACAGACTGACAGACAAAACAGACAGCAAGACGGACAGAAGTCTCTCGATGTAGTATGTCACTGTAGGTTGTAGCAGTGTGATCACAGATCAGTGGGGCATGCAGTATCATTTTGCTCCCAAGAACAGTTTCATTTAAGTATGTCAAGTTTGGGGTTTCTCTTGTGTGTTTTAGTATTTTTTTAAGTATTTTTAAATATTCTTTTCTGTGATCTTTTATGCACATTTTACTGACAAATGCTAGCTAGAACTTCTGAGGGAGCAGTGGCGGCATTTGCTTTTAACATCACTGAATGAAGACACAGATTCATAGCACTATTGTAGCTCCATATGCCCCTGAGGAGTCCATTAAGATGCAGTAACTATTTTATTATTTCTAACTTGAACGATGATACTTAGAATTTATGAGGCCACACTGAGCAAGTCCATTTCCAAATCCTGGCCATGGCAAATTTGGTGACAAAAATAGAAATAACAGTTATTATATGGAAGAGCATTTGTGCTTCTGGACAATAGTCCCACACCATAAGTTAGAAAAGCAATAAAGGTCAGAAGCCTGTTCTTGTAGCCATATGTCAAGATCACACTGAGGTAGGTTACAGAAATAAGAACTGCCTCATGGAGAACATACATACATTTCTAGATGTGCAACACAGAAAAAAAAAGGATGTGTCATCTAAAGGGGAAGGTACACAAACATTTCTGAAGACACTTCACCAATATAAGCCAGATTTTTCACATGTCCAGTGTTGCAAAATGCTCACAGCACATTACAATTGGGAATGCGTTTGATGGATTGTACATTACTAAATAAAGGAATGACTGGACAACAGGCAGAAGGCTAAAATAAAGACAAAAATAATGTTGCAATAGGAAAAATGGCAGAAAAGTTAAAAAGCCCTCACCTTATTACCCACTGTCCTTAGGAAGTTAGAACAAGACATTTAAGAGCATTAGACAGAAAAGACATTGGATTAGTTGGAAAACAGAAAATATATCTTAATTCATACAAGCAGTGAAAAGCAGGAAATACAGAATTGTTTTCAAATATATATTTCATTGAGAAATATTTAATACTATGTAGCAATCAGCATTAAGACCCCTCTCCTGCAAATGTTATTCCTTTTAAAACTGCCTATGCTCCATATGCCTCAATATTGCTACAGATTTACCTAGCTAATCAAGAGGGGAATGGGTTTTGTTCCTTTGTAACCCAAGGTAGTTATCACCGAAGACAGCAGATCTCCTTTACACTTTTTGATTTAACAGCTCTAGGCCCCTGGAATTTTCTGAATGCGGGATTAAAACTCCACAATTTGGGATAAGCCTTAGGCACAACATAGCAGTAACTCATATTTCAATGAGTAATTGCTTTGAATTGCGGCATGATTAACAAAATGAGCAGAATTTGGAGTGCTCATATTTGTAGTCCCCAGGGGTTGGGTCCAGATGAATCACAAACCCAGACACGGAAGAGGATGGAGTAACTGCCTTTGCTAGTTTCAATCCTTGTGGAGAGGAGGGTTGGCAAATGAAATGCTGGCAAATGAAAGAACTTTAAGATAAGATGTCAAAAAATGGAGTAAGGTCGTTTCAACATACAAGGCTTTACTGTTTTAACGAAGGATGATAAGGTAAACCAAGAAAAAGACCTGCAGAGACTCTTAATTCAACTCAGATTAGTTAAATTGGAATTAGATTAACTTGGTCAAGTTAAATTAAGTATCAGATGAACATCGCACTAGAGATCAAATGTTATCTAAAGATCTCCTGCTGTTTAAGAAAGTCAATTTATCCTGCCTCAGTTTGATCCATGATCCAACAATGTCAAGCCCCCAAAATCCAGTTATTTCCCCAGGTTCTTTAAAAAATTATCATCATCAAAATCATCATTTTAATCTTTCAGACCTGGGTTTTTTTCTTTTGCATTCTAGCTTTGAGCCTCCAGGATTCACATTCTCCAACTTTCTTCTGTAAACTAGAGAATGGGGAAAAAAGCACCCCTTTTAAAGGTGAAAACTGCTTTTCTCATAATATGCTGATCCCAAAGACGGAGCTTTAAGAGAAACAACTGTTGTGAGAGTTGCCAACGCTGCACTTACTGCACATGGCACAGACTAGATGTCAGCTTTTTATTTACTATTAGGCTTAAAAAACCAAAACATTTTACAACTTAAAAAAGAAAACCTCACAAAACCAAACCTTGTGAGCTAGAGTTTATGGGCTTGAGCATTTCATAAAGAGATTATCAACTGGTTGCAAGAAGAAAAAGGACAAAGGTGTATTGCATACCATTGGTTTTTCCGACTTGACCGCTTTCACTTGGAGGCATTCTTCACGCTTTGAGGTAGTGTTGCTGAGGTCCTTCTGCTCACCAATTGCACCCTGAGTCTGATGGCCTGGTGACCGGGTCTGAGAGTGGCTGCCTGGGTCTCTTGGTGGCGGAGGCCTTGGGTGGATATCTCCCCGCTGCTTCTTGGTGACATGTGCCTCCGGGCCATGCACGGTCTTCACGTGTTTCCGGAGAGAGCTGGGGTCTGTGTAGCGCTTTGTGCAGCCCGGTATCTTGCAAACATATGGTTTCTGCCAAGACAGGAAAAACACTTAAATTAGATTTAATTTCATGTGGGACTCCCGAAGAGCTCCTTGGAGCACAGCTGGTGTTACAGTTACACACTGTCACAGTGAATTTGTCATCTGATTTATGGTCTCCACAGTGACTGAATCATAGAATGGTTTCAGTTAGAAGGGACCTTGAAGATCATCCAGTTCCAACCCCCTGCCACGGGCAGGGACACCTTCTGCTAGAGCAGGTTGCTCCAAGCCCCTGTGTCCAACCTGGCCTTGAACACTGCCAGGGATGGGGCAGCCACAGCTTCTCTGGGCACCCTGTGCCAGCGCCTCAGCACCCTCACAGGGAAGGATTTCTTTCTTGTATCTAATCTATACCTACCCTCTTTCAGTTTAAAGCCATTAACCCTTGTCCTATCAAGTCAAACCTATTCATTCCTTTTGGTTTTGAAGGTACCCATTAATGCTGCATAGTTTACAGAGGGCAGTGCCTCTCATGGTATGAACTGGCACAGCTTTCACTTAGAAGAGTCACAGAAGAATCAACAGAGCTATGGCAATTTATGAAGACTGGCCTTACTTCTATCCTGTCCCGTGCCCTCAGCAGTTCAATACTCTGCTTCTAGTATACCCAGAACTATACTTCTTGACATTCAAATGCAAACAAACTCCTTCAAAACATGTTGGGACATTTGTTCAGGCAGGATTACCTGAGGAAACAATTTTTTTCCTGGCTCTTTCAGATCACCAGTATAATGTCAAAGCACAGGATACAGTCCATAAGCATTTCCATGTTGCAGCAATATATGTACTAGTACTATTAGTGCTACTTGCATAGCTTATTGCTTTAAAAAGAAACAAAACCTGTTTCCTGTGCATTTGTCTAGTTCACTAATCAGTGTAGAATAAAGTAAATTTACTGTCTTATAATTACAAGACTTTGTTCTTGTATTATGAGAACATCAGAAAGAAGAGCCGAGCCCTTTCTAAACATTTTAATTGCCTCAGGAAACAAAGTGGCATTTATTCACTTTTATTACTGATCTTTTTCCCACATCACTACTATTTTAAAGTCTTATTTGTTCCAGCTCTCAAGAAGAAGAAAAAGAGACCCTCCTGTGGAGTTCCTCAATGGGGTTCTCTGTGTAGGCACACATGACACCATGGAGCTTTCGACAAATGTAGCTTCATCATGGCTATTTAAGGCCTGAGCCTGCCTCCACTGAGATCAAGCTCCTATTGACTTAAGAAGGAGAGAAAATGTTGATCATGAGGAATTTAAAGTTGATGCTGAGCTACTGAGGCAGGTTTTCTCGAGATGCTATGGAAGTATGAGTGATTTAGCTCTCTCCTACACGTGTAAGGCACATCTTCACCAAGATATGTCAGCTGCTTTTAAATCTGTCTACAGGTTGCCTGCTTACAACCAAAATGGCACTGTGAGGAAGTGCTAAACTGGGTCTGCGTGTTCCACAGTATTCATGGCACTCCATCACTGCCTAAGAATATCAGCCTGTTTCATTGTGAAGTAATGGTGTAGGAGATTTCTCAGTTGCCCTGGCTGCTGTACCTACCAGAAATGACGTGCAGCAGGAAAATCTTCTTGGTGACTTACTGTTAAATGTGAAATCCTGATTTTAAAACACAAGCAGTACAGGTCATGTCTTTAAGTTTGAGAGGATCCTACTCATCAGCTAGGCAACAGAGTGGTTAAGATAGTGAGTGAAAAAATGCTCAGCCAGCTATTGGCCAGCCTTGGTGAGCTTCCTTCTACCTCGGTGACAATCCACAGAACTGCTGCTGGGCTTCAGTGCAGTTGTTATTTGGGCTGCTGAGAGCACACCCTACAGGGATGGGGGGGACTCACAGATGTGCAACACTCCGCTTCTCTTGTGACTCAAGAGATGCTACAGGGACCATGGCAAGGGGTTGGAACTTCATAGGAGGGGGCAGCAGTACCAGGAAAGACACAGTAATAAAGAGTTGTTACACTGAGAGTGTGGGAGATGGCTGTGACTGCCACAGCTAGATTGCTTGAGAAAAGATCAAATTCCCTTCACTGCATCCCTACTGTGTGAGGTCTGTTCAGGATACGAAGACTGAAATAGCCCAGAGAAGATGGAAAAAGCATAACTTAGAACGTAACAGGGTAACCCAGACTGTCAAAACGCTGGAGACTTCTCTCAAGCTGTCTGCAGAAGCCAAGAAGGGTGCTGGAAAAGGCCGCAAGAGCTGCCAGTGTCTCCACTGACCAGGGCAAGGGGACATGCTCCAGGCAAGCCCTCAGCTCCGGAGGGAAGAATGATCCCAGCTATTCAGGGAAACCAGGATCTGTCCTTGCTTAATGTATTAGATCCTTCATTCAAACCTCTCATGCTTAGTAAAATGACCCAAAGCCTCTCCAGGTCCACAGGACACGGGAATGACCATGCTGGCAAAACCCATCTAGAACAATATCCTTTCAGGTTGCTGAGGGTTTCTGTGCCTGTCTGTAACAAATTCCTGTGACCACATTGTAAGTCTGTTTGACACCAACTGTTTCATACTGTTTTTGAAGCTGTGCTTGCTTACCTCATTGGAATGAGTCCTGTTTTGGTGCTTGGCCCTGTCGGATGCGTTGGAGAAAGCTTTGTTGCAGCCTTCATGTTCACACACATATGGTTTCTCTCCAGTGTGAGATCTCAAGTGCGTTTTCAAGTTTTCTAGTCTGGAGTAGGCCTTTGTACAACCTTCAAACTGCAGATAAGAAGTACGTCTGGATTACGTTTCATCTTTGGACATGCATGAAACAGTAAAAGCTGACCTGTAACAGTTCAGAAACTTTCCAAGCCTTCATAACCTTGCCCAATGTAATTCTGGTTTGATTTGGTGGATTTTAATTTTGCCCAGGCAAACCCCATCACAGCTCAAGTTAAAATGCTTCCGGCATCTGCTGTAACAGGAGAGCACAGTATTTGTGCACTTCTATCTAAGACAGAAATACATTGTGAACTCATTAGGACACTGGTGGCCAGCAAAAATGCCCAGCTCTGTGAGAGAAAGTGCTTTTCAATAATTAAGCAAACTGTGCCCTGTGTAATAATGCCTTCTAGGGCTTCTCTGCACTTTAAACTTGAGGAAGTGGGGCAAATTATCCAGTGAATCCCATCTCCTAAAGCTCTTGTCATCTGGCTAAGCTGGATAATGAAGCAGACATGGAAGTCCTCTAGCAGACTAAGTAACTTCTCTAACGAATGTCCAATGGACAAGGGATCAGGGGGTGCAGCACCTGTGCTGCTCTTTCCCCTGCATAGCCCCAGCTCCCCCATCCAAGCCTGAAGCTCAGCCCTCTTTACTCACAGTGCATTTGTGTGGCTTTTCCCCTGTATGTCTCCTCATGTGGACCACCAGCATATACTGGGCTTTGAATGGTTTCTGCTCCCGGGAACAGTCCAGCCATCGGCACACGAACTCTTTCTTCTCACCATGGATATGGTCATTGTTTATGTGCTGTTTGGGTAGAAAAGAGATTATGGATTAACAGAAATGTAACATCATCACCAGCTTTACTGTAACTTTGCATAGGAACAACACCAGAGGCTCAGGTGTGAACTGGGATCCTGCAGTACTGAAAGAGCAAGACTCTCTGTGCTCCAAAGTGATCCCTGGGTTCAAATCATAGATCTTACTGAAAGTCCACTAAGGCCCATGAATTTGTGTTTACTGATGTCAACGAGCTTTGTATCAGGCCTCAGGGACACAGGCTGTCAAATGGAGCAAATCTCACACACAGCACCATTCACATAAGTCACATTGAGTAATGCCTTCTTGGACCAGCAAAGCCTTACTTAAATGCAACTCAACACAAATGAAATCAGGCCTTTAAAAACACATCCTCCAACCTGAAAAATCAACAGAACTGCTAAACCGAGCCTCCACCAAACCTTTTAGCCCTGCATTGTCTTTCAGTGAATGAATCGGGTTAGAGCACATGGTTAGAAAGTGGAAGTGAGGACAGTCAGCCTGGGAAAAACACAGGGACATTGTCCAGGAAGCTAGAGATCAGGTCAGGAAAGCTAAGGCCCAACTATAATTGAGTCTGCTCAGGGATGTCAGAGATAACAGGCAACGCTTCTATAGGTTTAGTAGCAAACAGAAGACAGACTAGGGATAATGTGGTCCCGCTCCAGAAGGAAACAGAAGAACCGGCTACCCTGGATTTAGAGAAGGCTGAGGTTCTTAATGACTTCTTTGCCTCAATTTTCACCAGCAAGTGCTCTGACCACACTGCCCACGTCTTGGAAGGCAGAAGCAGGGACTGTGAGAACGAAGACCTTAGGCCCACTGCAGGAGAGGATCAGGTTCGAGGAGTATCATAGACTTCCCCATTGCTGTACTTCCCACCACAGCTTGCTAGCTGTGCCACTAGATGGCTGCATTTCTCAGCAAATGAGATTATTTCCATTAAGGTACTGGACAAAATCCTTCCAGAGTTCGTGTTTGATCACAGCACAGGGATGAAATCTGTATCTACTCTGTAAGTAGCTCACAGAAAAAGCCAGCCATACAGCAACTCAGTAGTTCATAATGGAACACAAAAAAGATAATCCCCATCTTTTCTCAAGTCCTGAAAACAATCAGGAAACCAAATAAAATCACTTATGTTCAGCATTGTGTAGCATTGCCATGGCAAACAGATGTGCAGTGCCTGTAAAAGATGACTGCCTTTTTTCTCCTGAAACTTTATTGCCATTTCTTAAAAGTTGTGATGGGGCACAGAGCACAGGAACAGAGCAGATGTGCTGGACAATGTACAACATGTAATCTGCAGGAGTTTAAGTTTCAAGTGCAGATCTCTTGCCCGTTTGTACTACACACGCCTGTTCCAAAAATGTACAGATGCCCTGCACTCTAATGGCATCAGAAAAGTACCATGAGACCAATGTGCACTCTTCTTTCCTGAAATAAAAAGAAGAAATGGGACAAAACGCATCTGCCCAATTCTTGGTCAAATCCTTCTGTAAACATGACAGACTGTGAGTTACCTGGTTAAACCTCCACAGCCACAAAGGAAATGACAACTGTGTGACACAGGCGTTCCATTTGATATGAAAACTTCAGGGCTGGTTCCATCAGCTCACAACAGAACCTCCCTTCACCTCCCGCTGTGTGGGCAGTCAGGCACCATGGGTGCTCTTCCAGATAATTTCTCCATAGGATGCTTCTTCCCTTTGTCCCTGCAAATGAGCTTGCTCCTGCCCTCCAGACCTCAGCCTTTATCAGCATGGGCATCCTCTAAAACTGGCCTTTCTCATGGGCATAAACTCTCTTCCTCACTCCCTCCCCAGCCCAGGCTCCCTGCAGTGGCTGACAAAGCTTGCCCAAGATGGTGACTTGATCATTCTCCTCTCTCCATCACTCCACTGGCTCACCTGCCAAGCATCTTATGATCAGCCCCAGGTCACTGCACAATTGCATCCCTCCATACTCATCTCTCCTGCACTCTCATCCTGTCACTCCTTTCCTACTCCCTCTGCTCCTCCTACAATCAAACCCCTCTTTGTGCCATTTTCCCTCATTGCTCTGATGCTCCAAGTGGTCTCTGAGAGCTCACCTGCAAAGCCATCTCATTTTCAGTCAATCCCTCTGAGTATCTATCCTCAACCTTCAGGTAAAGGCTAGAAGAACTGAGCCCAAGACACCATCTGCTAATCTGGGTAATTTCTTAAGCTCTCAAGCAAACTGCTCAGTTGTTTTTTGCTGAGGGGTGATATTTTAGCAGACCTATAAATGTCCCCAAATACTGGAAGGCTGCTCTGGAAGAAGACACTTGCTAGACATTAAATCAGCACAAATAAGAAGCCAACAACAGAAATCAGTGCTCACAGGCAAGGAGAATCACAGCACTTCTAATCCTGACCACACAGGGCCAGATTCAAACACCCTCTGCTGTTCAAGCAACGAGCTGAAAACTGATCAGTCATCTGCTATGGACACATAGGCAGAACTACACCAATACAAAACAGGAACTAAATCTACACTGGGATTTCTCTGTCATTGTCAAAATGAGAGAACAGCGTGCAGCATTTACAACACGTTTAAAGGAAGAGGGAGGTCTCACTGTGCAAGCAACGGCAATTAGAGAAGTTCAGAAGTTTGTGAACTCTGGCATTCAGGTTCTTTGACTCAGATAATTACCTTTGGATTTTGCACGGTGTTTTTGGCTCCCTGGTCTCTATTATGAGAGGGAATGAATAGTTCTGAGCTTGTAAAACAAAGAACAGTCAGGAATAAGAGTATTATGCAAAGCAGAAGCTTTGGTACAGTACAATAAGGATTTATAGGGTTTCAATTTATAATCTGTTTGTAACCTTATTACACCCATGAAATGTCACATTCCAGGGACTAGATCAGAAGGATTTTTTTTCCTGGTGAAATTGAATTTTGATGCAGTTTCAGGGTGTGAAAAGGCAAACCTGCAAGTTTTACTTACGTTGGTAATCCTTATTACAGTAAATAGGCGCATGAAAGCCAATGATATTACTCCCCAGTGTCAGGTTTGCTCACATAAGGCTCTGAAGCACCAGCTCTGTATTATTAAGTATTTCTGACCTGAAAAAAAGCCTCCATTAAAAGCTGGAATTCTAGTAGCTATCTCCCATTGCACACAGCTCCAAAAAGCTGCTAAACAGGGGTCATTTGCAAATACCAGTCACTGCCGTGCCACTTCCATGCCTATTACCAAACCTCAGTCTGTCCTGGCTCATTTTCTTTTCTTTAAAAATGTTGCTATTAACATTCAGCTCCAAAATACCCTAAAATGAACAGATGGAGCTGACCTAAATACTGATTTTGGTCTCAGGATGCTCTGACTTTCAAGGAGGAAGCTCTGCAACGGATTTCAATTCCAGAGAACAAATAAAAGCCACCAAATTCATTGAAATCAAGGCTGAAGTTGGCCTGTCATCTCTACTGGAGAAGGTCAAAAACCAGAGGTAACAAGGAGCACAAACTGCAGCTTCCTGGAAGCATAAATGCTTACGTGGTAATAATACACTAAATTACAGTGGTAAGAAATACTGTTAAAGAAGGGAACATCTTAAATCCTACATGTTCTCATGTAATCAATGCACATCATACATGCTACTCCAAATTGTAGCACATGATGCAAGGTTACATTGGAGGTACGATCTGCAATAATCTTCCATTTCCCTCCTCCATGAGTTTTTAAGAAGGGACTATCTAAGCATATCCTGGCTGACCGCTTGGTACCCATTAGCTATTCAATACATAACCAAAGGCCAAACGGGCTCCCACAGCAGGAAGAAAGCCTCTTCATACCAATGGAATGAATTAGGAACAACAGAAAAAGAACGACTGTGACCTGCAACCGAAATTGCATCTACAAGCAAAGTGTTACTTGGTGGATAAAGCAGAAAACATCAGGAAAATCTCCTGATCCTGCTTTCTAGACACACTATCCCTAGTATTTGCTAAGAGAAAACTGGGAAGAGACATGCTGTATTGGTATAATGTGGTAAGATAGTGGCACAGTGGAACATGTATCACCACTGCCAAAAATTAGTTTAATTTCTATTATACAATTTCTATCTTTTCATGGTTATTTCCTCGTATTTTATGGATGTAAAAAGGAGATGCTAAAGAACTTCTCACTAAATCTCACTACTGACACCAAGCAAAAGCAGCATTTAAGCCATCTTGTAGCACAAATCTCCTCCTGGACTGTACTGCCACAGCAAGTCCCTCAAACCAGCAGAGCCATAGCATTTGTTGCACAGGAGAGGAAGCATGAACAGCAAAGAGGCACCGCAATGGAATGGCTGCTAAACACAGCTCATCTCCCAGCTGCACGAGGGAGTCGCAGAGCCCGCGGGCTGCAGAGGGGAAACACGCAGAGACTGTGTCTGGCAGTAACAGACTGGATAGCTCTGAGGCTGGTTTGGGAGGGGATTAGCTGTCCCTGACCTCTAAGTCCTGCAGGGAACACTCTTATTCATGTGTTTTGCACAGGGGATGTACATTTGCCCTTAAGCCCACATTCAGTCAGAAATATTAGGAGGGTTCTTGGTCATCAGGCCCATCCCTTGCTGTGGCAAGCCTCGTTACACATAATACCAGTCATGAACGGAGCAAGCTTCGTCTTCTAAGTACATTGGTGATCTACTCCCAGTGGAAGGCTCTTCTAGGAACTCACTCCTCTGCTGGTTAGCAACTAATTTCTAGCTTCGATTTATTCGCAGCCAATTTATATTTATTTGTTCTTCTGCCAACAATATCCTTTAGCTTAAACAGCTCTGCTTCCCTGCACAGTGTTTATTTTTCTCCCTCCCCAACTAACTGACATACATCACTCTACTTTTTGCCTTCACTTGCTGGATTAAACAAACTGGTTTGTTCTGGTCTTCTCTAGGATGACGAAGTCTTCATTCACCCTCTTACCCTGCTTCGACTTGAGGTGTGGGAAGTCCCTATGTCCTGCCTGTCAGTGGCAGGACAGTGGTCCTCAGTGGTCCTTTCAGCCCTCCTCTTCATATGATCTAGTATGACCTCAACCTTCTCAACCAGGATAGTGTGAAGTACACCAGAGCTCACCAGGCGTGGCTTAACAGAATTCACACTTCTTAAGCTTAGGTGTAAGTACCGATCTCTCCTTCACTTTGGACTTGAGACCACTACCAAAGCATCTCTCAATAACTCATAACTTGTGAATGTACTCCTCCTAACAACAAACCTTGGTAAAATAGTATCTACTACTACAGCCACAGTAGAGGTAGAGGCTAAGGGCACCCGAAAGCTAAAGCCCACATGCACAGTAGTATTTACATCTCCAGTTCCCACTAGAAGTAGTCACTTGTACATGAGTGGTGTGCATACTTTGAGGTTCTTGACCCACACAGCTTCCTGAGATACGAGTGACTGTAAAAACAGTATCAGCATCCAGAGAAGTGAGAGGGCAGCACTTAAGCAAGTACTCGTGTTTGCCTGCTCCTCAGGGATGCAATCCACTGGCTCGTCACTGCTCCTCGCTACCATTTTAGGTAGTCAGGCAACTAAGAGATGACATCAGGCAGGCCTCCCTACCAGCTCATTAACATCTCGATAAAGATTAACTCCATGATCCACAGCAAGATGGACAGACAAAAGAAGTCAGGATACAAAGGAGGTCCTGGTGAGGCAGGAAATACCCTGCAACAATAGAAATCCCGTTGTGAAGAGGAAAAAAAGCCCTGCATGTCCATGGAGTGAAATCTCCAGCAGGCTTTTCGGACACATTCCAGTCGCTGCAGTTGAGTCTCTCTCTAACCTTCTGTGACTCGCTGTTAGAACAATGCACACATTTTAATTTCCTCTTATCTGCTAGAAAATAGGTATGGATCCCTTCTGTCCTTTCGCTACTAAAGATCATTTGCAGGCACAACCAGGCTAAACAACCACAAGAGACTAACGTCTCCTCCCTGCTGCACAAGTCAAGAGTATGCTTCTGACCTCGTGTCCTTAGGGTGGCATAAGTACTTAAGCCATTTTTAGTTCCTGAGACGGAAGAAGCCCTTAAGCTGCTTTAAACCTTTATGGTAGCATAAATGCTTAAGCTGGTTGCAGTTCCTAAACCAAGTCGAAGCTATACATAAGAACTCTGCACTGCTGCATAGGCACATACCTGTGGAGAAACTCAGATAACTATCTCCACCCCTGCTCCCTTGCCTTTGGATGCATTTACTGTTACTCTGTTAAGAGTTCTTGCGGCTGTCTTGCATACTTTAGGGAAGATTTAAGAAATGCTGTTGTGACAGATCTCTGCTAACACTGATGAGCCACATGACAATCCATACAATCCACTGATCTGTCCCAAAGCAGACCAGCACCTTGACAGCTTTGCTGAAAAGGAACACCCACAGCTAACATCAGCTGGATCTTAAAACCTAACCATTCTATGATTCTATGAAAAGCACTGCATGGCAATTTCCTCTGCGTATAATGAATGCACTAAATACTCCGTCTGCACACTGTGCTCCTCACCTCACAGTGTCTGATCTTGTCATTCATTCTCAATACTTCAATTTTCAAAGTTTGCCACTATTAGCGAATAAAGACCCCTACTACATCTGGTCATGACTGTAAACCTAAATGAGACTAGTGGCATACCACATTTCACAAACCAGATATTTTGGGGTTACCTAGATGATCTTAAGGTCCTTTCCAATCCTAAACGTTCTATGATATGATTCTGTATATGTGAAAGAGAGGAGTGTGACCTTTTTGATTAATAAACTACGTACTGCAAATGCTTCTAACTCCGGTGTGACTAAAGAGGTTTTACTCATTAAAAGAAGTCAAATCACTAAATAAAGTTTCACTCAAAAAGATTGCTATTTCAAGAAGGAGTGAATTACGTGGAAAATAGGAAATATAACTTACATTATTTTACAAACTTAACATATGAACTCTGTGTCCATGCCTGTTAATTGTAAGGGGAAAAAAAAATAGATGCCAGTCAGCACTCCAGCTGAATTCATGCTTGAAGCTCATTTATTACTGTGCTGTTCTGGATTCCCATCTCTGTCCCTTGAGAACTGGCAATAGCCATCAATGAAGAAATGGAGGCATCAAAATTAGAAGTCCAAGTCTACTGAAAAATAATGATGATTTATAACTCAAGACAGCCCACAGAACTAGATGGACGGGGATGACAGGCACAGGAGAAAGGTAGCGTGGAAACCAATGGCTGGCAGAGAGGATGGAAACAGTAAGAAGGGTACAAAGTGGCTGGGGGGGGAATCACATCATGTTCTGGCTGTACTCAGACACTGAATGGTTCTGCCCTGTAAGGGCTCACCACCTTTTCTTAGCAAGGTGTTGCTGTATTTCCAATATGACTGTCTCGATAGCTCATGAAGTGTGCCTTCACCTACTTTGGTCCAAAAGGTTTGGGTTTTGGTCTAGCTGTTTTGACTCTAGCATCCGAGGGAGCATTCCCTTAGGAAGGGCAGAGTGAGGGGAACCCCAGAGATGTTGCAACAAACAGCTGGGGTCAACAGCTGTCTTTGGCCAGCACAGCTGCCACTAGGAGAAGACCGGGTTTATAGTCATATTTAAAGATGTATTTAAGGTGAGATGTGGGGTCAGTGCACATGGGAAGAGACTGTCCTTGTCTCATGGGGCATAAAAGCTCCAGAGCACACAAAGACCAAAAGCAGTCAAACTAATAATTAATGAACATTTCCATTTTGTGGAGTTCACTACGTCCTGAGCAGGAGTCATCTTTTTGCCCCAAATGCTGTTTAACCAAGCCATGGCGAATCAAATGAATTTTTTATGTACAGCCTTGGAGAAGTCTTGTTCTCTAAATGTGAAGTTGCATTACTAACAGACAGGAATACACTAATTCAAAGGACACAACCCAGCAGGACTGTTTCCCTCTCACCTCCCTGTTCCAGCTGAAAATATAGGTCTGACTGTTTCTTTTTCATCTCCCTGCACTAACAGCAGCAATAAAAGTTCTCACTCCTAAGTTCCAAAACAATAATGTTTTCTTTCTGCTTCTCCTTTTGTTCTCTTGCTATAATTTCTGTGGTTGCCTTCATTGCCTATCAATAGGTTAAACATATCCAACTTGTATGTTTAAATGCTAAAGACAGAGAAGTCCCCAAGGATACGTCAATCATTGGCTCCTGTACAAAGAAAATACTGTATTTTGCTCAGAAGAGCTTTCTGTGACAATTTAAACACAGTGAGACAGACACAATATCCTGGAGAGAGGAAAACCTGCCTTATTACATTCCTGACCCCAGAGAAAGGATCTGCCCTTAGGACATAAAAAGAATCAGTGGGGGGAAAAAAAGAGAAAAGTTACCTAATCCTAAAAATAAAGACAGTGGTTCATAATACAGCATGACCTTCTTTTAATCTCTGATACAGTAGCTATACAGCATAGATGTGATATAATACCAACAGGGAAAACACAGCTTGCTCATCAGGCTGGGAACAGACTCCTTGGCCTGTATCTATGTTTCCAGCTTTCTGGTAGGCTTTGGGATATTCTATAGAGAGAATGGAACTTACGGGATATTGCGAGGATTCTTTCCTAATAAGATCAAATCTTGTTCTTGTTTCATTTAATATAGATATATTCACATATACAGTACAGCTAAGTCTGTCAGCAGCAAAATGCAGGGCAATGTTTTACAGCTCTCCCTTGATTTCCTGTGTAAGAGCACGCAGCTGGAAAGCAATGGGCAGAAATTGCATCTTTATTTCCTAAACCTGAAAATTTAATAAATGAATTTCTGCCAGAACATCAACATAAATGTTACAGACATTAATCATTCCACTTTTACACTGGTAGGAAAATGCTTTGATGACTCTCAGCTTTGTTTCTTCTCTGATGTTCTCTTCCATAACTCTGTCCAAAATCAAGTGCCATCTCTTTCTTTAAGGTTGTATTCTTGTATTACTAGCTGGGATGTTAATATATGAAGCTGATACGTTAGAGGAATTCCAGCTTTCCTCACTCATTTTTTGTTCCAAATGTATGGAAATAATTTTCAAAGCATGCTGCTGTGGTAACTGGGCTTTGCCAGTTCCTCCAACTCTGATGCTCTGTATTGCGTTTGCCTTGGTTCAAACAAGGTGTCACGGCTTCCATATTTTGTGATGTTACCAAAAAAAAAACCCCAAAACCTCCACCTCTCTCTTCAACCACCTGAATCTATGACCTGCCAAAGGACAGGGCTAATTGCATTTGTATGAGGGACCTGCAGCAGAGAAGTGAAGGAATGGAAAGAAGAAACCATGAACCAGATGCTCAAGTCAACTGTTCTCAAAGGAGATGTTTTGGCTATGTCTCTGCTATGCCCTGCGCTCCTGAGAACTGCTGAAGCAGGGAAAGATGCTACAGGGTTTACCATGAGGAGGACTAAGTTCTTGGGGCACTGGGCTGAAGAAGTGCTCCTCCACGGCTCCTGAAAGGGCAGAAGGGGTCAATTGCAAGCTGACCACTCCTGGCATTTCTCCCAACCACCTTCTACCTGCCTGCTGCCTGCATTACCTCCTGCTCTGGCTGCCCCCCCCCCTGTTGCCCCGCTGCAGCACACTCCTGCTGCAGTTTGTATTACCTGCTCCACACCACTGCATGAGTGCTGGCAAACTCTCCTCCAACTTCCACTCACTCCAGCATCTTTCTTTCTGCTAAATGTGTGTGTCTGGATGCAGAGTTTGAGAGCTTCAATGAGGATGTAACTGCTACGCTAAAACCAAGAGAGCCTTTCCAGAGAATCACAGACTGGTTTGGGTTGGAAGGGACTTCAAGCTCATCCAGTTCCAACCCCCTGCTATGGGCAGGGACACCTTCCACTAGAGCAGGTTGCTGAAGGGTAATCCCTTTTGAAAAAGGCAACCTGACAGGTAGAATCCCATTACAACTTTCACCTTCACCATGACTTCAGCAATGCACAGGAATCACTTTAAGAAAAATAATCTTAATGTATCCATCTTTGGCTAACTTCTACTTTGTTGGCTTTTTTTTATGCTCTTCACATTTAGGTCCCCACATTTTAATTGTCTTCTGTGTAAAGATCACATGAGAAAAATTTAAGGTCATTTGGTGCCTGCAGCGTAAGCCAAGAGACCCAAGAAAAACTAGCAAGAACAAAAGCAGAGGGGAAAAGCAGCCAGGGGTGATTCTCCAGTGATGGCGAATTCAAACGTGGCTCAAAAGCCAGGGCTGGAAGAAGAGACTGAACAAAGGCCGCTTGCTGAAGGGTTTAAGACCCATTGCTAAGTGATGAAACTGTGATGTTGGCCTTTATAATGTGATAGTGACTGAAAGTGGTCTTCTCCCAAATGCTATCCCCTATCTATCCCCTAACCCTGTGCTGATGATCTTCATCCTGCTCTGCCTGCTTTCCTTCCTCTATTCTCCATCACACATGCACATGAGCTTTCTGAAGCTGGCTGAAGGCAGGAGGGCTATAGCTTGCATTCCTGCCTTCAGGAAGCAGCTCTATGGCATGACTGCAAGGAGGTGCAATGCCTGTTCCTGCCATAAGCTTACATGAGGGGAGATCCTCATTGTAAAGAGTTCCACATTCCCCATAAATCTGTTACACATTCCTCTTTCAACCTAGTCAAAGCAGTACTCCAGAAACAAGGGCACAGTTTTTCCTACAGTTGGATGAGGAAGAGGGTAAGGACTGGCCTGAAACCAAACATCTGCCCTTCACTACGTCTGAGAATACCACTGAATGCTGCCTAGAAAATGCACTGTCTGATACCTTTGAGGAGTGACTGAGCGTGGAAGGGGAGAAAACCACCTGAGGCTCAACTTCAAAATTTTCTGCTTCATGATCTTTGCGTTTAGGGATAAAAATCGATTTTATACGCAACTGTTACAGAATTCCAGGAAAACCAAGTTAAAACCCATTAAAACTCCCTCACAAGCAGTACCCAAAGCAAGCAATGGCTTGATTCCATCCTCGCAAATCTGCACTCACATACAGCTGTGTATCTGCAACAAAAACATACCTGAAAAAACAGGCCTTACCTTAAAATAAAACCAACAGCCTGGCACTTAACACTGATACAGATGTTAGTGTAACACACTTAAAAAGCACATATTCTATTTCTGGATTTTTCTCACTAGCAAGAAGAGACTACAGAAGACTCCTGCCAGCACACTTGGGAAGGAAGTCATCATAAAGAGGCAATTACAATAAGGTATTTCATCTTATTTGCAAATAGTATGAAGAATGAAAATACCATCCTGATCTTTTAGAGGCACACCAGCACACACGAGGCAGAGAAACTAAAAACTTTGGATGTTTTCCCACACTGCTGCAGAAGACTAAAAGCTATAGGCCTCCTTCCTGCCACCATAATTCATCTAACTTCAGTGGAAATCAGACCTGCTGTATATATTAAACCTGAAATTAACTGTTCTCCCCCCATATTATTTGGCTTTGATAAATTCCAGCCATTGCTCGTAGCCAGGATGCGCAGCTCTTGGTTCTGCTCACATGGGCTCTTATGGCAGCCTGGAGCCTGTTAAATTCGATTGGGTCCAAATGCACTGAGCTCTCTGCAGGAATGGGGCTTTAGCAGCTCTTTTGGTTTGTTAGTGACCTGTGGGTTCAAATCACACTCAGAGTAATAATATTTTCCTTTACAACAGGGCATGTTCACAAGAAAATAAAACGGGAAGAGATCTCTAATCTTTACATTCCCCAGCACAGACTGGTGGAGCCAAGAAATAAATGCTCAACAGTAAAGATGCCTAGAGGAGAAAAAAACAAAAGTAAAAAAGTATCCAGCAAAATACCCTAGCAACTGTGGTGCACAAAATGAATATATAAATCCAGAGCTGTTTTATAAAAGCTGTATGACTTTAATGACAAAACTTTATTAAAATTTACACTGCCTTTCAGTGCACGGGTTTGGAAATACACTGCAAGCAAGTTAGTACCAACAGGCTCTTTGAGTTAAAATGTAACCGTATATTACAGCAGCTTTATATCATTTTATATTAGCGGAGACAAACTGCTTAATCCCATGAGCCAACTTATAAATCTATGAACGGGTACAGCAAGACAGGAGAAGGAAAAGCTAAACCATACCATTTTAACAAGATTCTGAAGTCTTCCAAACTCTCAAGACTGGTACAATGGGTTATCTATCTACCTATCTATGCAGTGGATTAGCAAACTACTTGATCCCTTACAAAAAAGTTAAACCACTGCCTTCTTTTACTGAAAATCCATGCTCCTAATGGGGTGAAATAGCAAGGTAAAGGTCAGACAATTAAACAGGATCTGCTCTTTAGGGTAAGCATATGGCCACTAACACTAAACACACAGACTGAACAACATGCATTTCATTTCACTCAACCTTGCACGAGATTTTCTAAAACCATATACTTTCTTCTGCTTTTCATACTTTGCTAAGCTTTACAGCACAGCTAACACTGATCCACTTGAAAGGAAAGATACTCCTCAGCAGGATCTTCCTGTGTAAATCAATCAGGAAGTTTTCTAATTTTTCCAAAGAGAGTCCCTATGCTTACCACATGGATGCATTCAATTGCCTGTATGACAAAAGTACCAATGCTTCATCTGCAGAGAGAGACTGCTGAATAGCAAGATAGCAAGAGTTTTTTTTGGTTCAATAAATGCACTTTGTGTCTCCTTACACATGATCTACAAAAGCTGCAGTTCAGGTAGTGCCTGATCCGCTTTTTGCAATGAAACGCACAAAACCCCCCTAAGAAAGCTGGGAATGTAGTGACTTAAAAACACACGAGGCTTTTCAAAGGAACTACAAAGGAAAATGATGGCAGTGATAAGCATCACCAAAAATCGTTACCGGACAATGTATGTTTTAACATTTGTTTCATCACAGATGTTGGTAGAATTAATCCAACATCAGTGGGTGACAGAAGCAGCAGCGTGTTAAAGCCACGACATCATGACTGAATTGCATGAAGTACTTGGGGTGCTTCCTTCTTAGCATCCCTACGAAACACACCTAACAAGCTTCAGCAAATGCAACAGTTTATTGCTCCTCTGAGAATCCCCTTTTGGCTTTTTCCAACTGGACATCCATTTAGGATTTACCTTTCCCATCCATGCTAAGCTTGGTTGTCCCTGTCACATCCTAGCAAAGTCAGGGTTAGCAAAGGTCTCTGTCACATGTTAAAAGTTAGTTGCTCTTGATGCTCCAGGGAGCAGCAGCAGAGATGCCTTCTTTCCCACCTCTCTTGCCAGAGGATCACATTTTCTATTTTCTTGTATATAGCACAGACAGTCTTGCTAGAGTGCAGGCATATGTTTGAGCTGTTACAGTGAAAACTGTGCAGGATCTCTTAGTAGAACATGGGGGTATCACCTAACACACTTAGAAAAGAGCCAAGGCTCTTTTTTCTGCCCTACATTCCACATTCTAATCGACTTGCAGTGAACTTACAGGTGTTTCTGGTAACTAAAAATCAATCCTAAAGAGTCTGGTTTATCTCCAAAATTCATCTCTTCTCTTATATACCACTGGGGCACCATCTGAACTGGACTGACTTGTGCTGTGCTGACAGTCAGCCCTGGAAGTCTGCAGGAGTAAACGAAAGGGCAGTCCTGTATCTCTGTAACTCTCCCTCATCCAAAAACTGGATCATAGCTGGAGCCAGGTGCCTCCAGAATGTGATATAAACGTAATTTCTTTATTCAAGCTTTTGTTACTAACTCTAAGTATCAGAATTCCCTCAGCAATTAATTTCCTGGCTGGTAATCCCTCGGCTCTGATCCACACAAAGTGGCTGTGCTGGAGGGAGGTGTGCAAGGCACATCCTCTGGCTTTGCAAAATGAAGTGGTCTCTTGATTTCAAGGATGGTGCCCAAACCTGAAAACTTCTTATTTGCCCTGCATAATGAATCATAAAATAGTTTGGGTTGGAAGGGACCTTCAAGGTCATCTCGTCCACCCCCTCTGCCATAAGCAAGAACATCTTCAACTAGATCAGGTTGCTCAGAACCACATCCAGCCCAGCCCTGAATGTCTGCAGGGATGGAGCATCCACCACCTCTATGGACAACCTGTGCCAGTGTTTCACCACCCTCATTGTAAAGAGTGTTTTCCTCATGTCCAGCCTCGCTTAGTTTAAAACCATCACCCCTCATCCTATTGCAACAGGTCCTGCTCATCTTTCTCATAGGCCCCTTTTAAGAACAGAAAGGCCACAATAATGTCTCACCAGAGCCTTCCCCTCCCCAGGCTGAACAAACCCAATGCTCTCAGCCATTCCTCACAGGACAGGTGCTCCAGCCCCCGGAGCGTTTTTGTGCCCCTCCTCTGGACCCTCTCCAACAGGTCCATGTCTTTCCTGTGCTGAGGACTCCAGAGCTGGATGCAGTACTGCAGGTGGGGTCTCAACAGAGCAAAGTAGAGAGGGAGAATCACCTCCCTTGACCTGCTGGCCACACTCCTTTGGATGCAGAAACACTCTGTAAACCAAGTGTAATGTGGCAAATGATCAAATACTGCAGGTAGGGTTTTCTTGGTTATCTGTGGTACTGCTAGAAATAGTTCAGGCACAAGAAAGACAGGCAAAAACTATTCTAACGGTAGTGAGATACAGAAATATACATTGTACAATAATTAGCTCTGATAATAGTTTAAAGGATAAAGCCTTTGTTTTACTAATTTTAAGAAGTAGTACACGAACAAAACAAAAATCACTGCATACCCATAGTGTGTTAAGCCTCTATATTCTCAGCTCTTGTACAGAGGTACAAAACTCTTGCACTAATCCTGCCTACTGCTGGCAACACGCACAACAACCTACAATGCACAGTCCAGGGCCACAGGGATGCCTCTCCCTAGCAGACAGGCAAGGTGAGCTTGAGCAGTTTTGACTTTTATATATATATATATATATACACAGTCTAAGGTCTTCTGAGACAAAAGGACAGAGAAACTGTGTGGGCATAGTTCCTACAGATGGCCACACTCTCGAAAACATTTTGACTTAGTTTCCTTTTGTTTTAGACAAAGGCTTTCACAGGAGGAAGAAAGTTGGCACCGTGCTCACATGTGCTGTAAAGAGATACTATCTTTTTAATTAACTCAGCCTAAAGTGATGCAGTCTTAACCGAAGCACTCCAATCCTGGATTCCTCACATTAGGAAGCACCAGAGCTAAATAAAGCCAGGAAAGCCACTTGTCCTCCACACTCCAGAATGCTACCCCCCTTCCCCCTAAAAACGATACTCGATCTCCCTGGATGCATCTCCTTTCCATATTGTCCTGACACGGAGAGCCTACCCATGAGCATACCTTAAACTAGATTCATAAATAAAACCAGTGCCAAGGGAATTACAGATGGAAAAAAGAACAGTGAGCATTTTAGGTATGGATACTGGTGGAGCAATCTCTTGCCCTCGCTGAAAACACTATGAAAAGTATCCCTGAATTCAAGGGGTGGTGGTGTTCTCTGGCAGAAATCACTGCTGAGGCAAGGTGCTAACTAGAGGCAAAGGACAGACTCAGCTGTGTTGTGCTTCTCTCTGAAAATTCAGTGAGTGCCTACCTGCTGCTGTGCTGCTGCTGTTCTTTCTTTTAGTGCTTTCTTGACACATGTAAGAAAGGATAAAAGCCTAATAGGTGCGAGTGTCAGCACAATATAAATTACTGCAAGAAAAAACTTGATGCATGGCTTGGGATCTGAAAGAGGAATGTCCACCATTGTTTGTGATTATGGATCAACTCGCAATCTAATAGCAATTTTTATTTAATCAATAATTTCCATGCTGAACAGACAGCCCTGTTACAGAGAATCGACAAGCAGGTACTGATAGCGACAAGGCTTGTTATTAATCTTTACCCTGCCAACACATCAACCAAACTACTATAAAAAAGCACCACCAAGATGGATTTAGAAGGTCTTTTTCTCTCTTTTCTTTCTCTTTCTTTCACTCTTTCTTTTTCTTTCTCTTTTCTCTTTGTTTTCTTTCTCCTTCCCTTTCTTTCTCTTTCTTTCTCCCTTTCTCCTTTTGCCTTTCTTTTCCTTTTAGCTACACAGCCCTATTACCCTTTTCTCTTTCCAGGTATGCAATGTTCATACACTTCGTATTTTAAGTTCATTTGAAAAACCTGGGGCTTGAATTACACAAAAAGGCAATTCATACTAAGCAATTTCACAAATCAGTGGGACCTAGCCCAGTGCTCAGTGTTAGCCATTATAGGCTAATAAATCATACTTTCTCTTTGAGATGTCAATCGCCAAAGTGCTTTGTAAAAATGTTGGCATCTGTAATTCAGCGAAGCCTTTTCATCTTGAAATAAGATGCTCCAGACTGATAACAAGAATAATCCCCTCTTGATCAAAAAAAAAATCTGCATTTTACCAATTAAAGCTGCTGCCAGAAGCCAAACGGAGCAGCACTGAGACTCCACTGTAGTTTATCTCTGCTAAACACAAGGAGGGATACAGTTAAAGCTTTGTTTCATTTTCAGCTTGACTACTTTATCTCACAGAGAACTGCAGCATCTCAGCCCTGCCATACACGTAAGAACGGTATGTGCAGACCTCATACCTACAGTGCAAGCCACCAGAGGACCCACTCCTGACAAAACCACCACCCATTCATTTTACAGATTAGGTACCCGACACCTTGAAGAAGAGTCACACTCACACAAAAGTTTAAGCACTGCAAAACACTGAATTTGTTTCACCACGATAAAAGGCTCATCTGCCTTTTTTTTTTACTTTCTAGTAAGAGGTTACCTGAACAAAAGACACTGCAAAAGTAAATCCACGCAGCCCAGCCCTCTCAAAAGCAAATGGATAAGCTGCCCCTGTGCCTGTATTTAGCTTGCCTGTCCCTGACTTGGTTCATGCATGCTGATCGGCCACTTCTGGCTGAGAAAAAGCACTTCCAACGTGCAATCCCTGGGCCAGCACCAATAGGTTTCTGTTCTTCCAGGGATCAAGCTCCTGTGGGCAAACCTTCTGGGTAGAATATAGGCGGCTGTAAGGGAGAATATGGCACTTGTGACAAAGATATGAAGATGGGCTGCACTATGGATAAAATCCTATTCATCAGGAGACGGCAAAAGCAGTGTGGAGACACAATACACCAAACAGGGGGCTCCAGAAAGTTGAAGACAGATTTTCCACTAGTTCACTGTAGTAACACAGGCTACAAAACAGCAAATCACTTAGCAGTAGCAAGGCAGGAAAAAGCTGTACAGAAACCACAGCTCTGCCCAGGCCAATCTGCTTTGGTCAGGACTGAAAGGAGCCTGGAGTCAGTGCCCAAGCCCAACCTTCCTTGCAGCTCAGAGGCAGCCAAAAAAGCAGGCAGAGACATCCCTTTTCTCTCCTCTCCATGATATGGCAACAAAGAGACAACTCAGTTTGCAGCTTTACCCTTGCCTATGCTTCCGTCCCTCAGCCAGCACAGGCCCCCCTGGGACTTGGCTGGCAGCTTCTTATCCTACACTTCTGCCCAAAACTGGGAGTCACCTATGGAAAGTCACTAACCTGAAGAGCTCACTAGCAGACCTCTCAGGCAAAGTAAACACTTCAAGTAAGTATGTTTATCCACAAACCACCTAAATAGTGCTTTGTGATTAAAAGCACAGACAGGGGTCAAACCCTGCTCCCTGCCATGCACGGCCCTTTCCTCTGAAGTGCCCACTCATTGCAATTTCAATCTAAATGGCTAGAGTAACTTCTCGGGGCATAGGAAGAGCACTATTCACCCCTGCCCACAACAGGGAAAAAGAAGTGCTATTTAAATGACATTTCACAGTTTAGCAACGTCTTTCAGGGACCCCAATTCAAAGACAATGACTTTGGCAACTCATATGAACAGTACCCCTAGCAGCAGCACACTAACAACAAGTTTTCCTAATGCTGTGAAAGAAATGCTAATTAAGAGGAATTAAAATTAAAAAAAAAAAAATGATTACATTTCTCTCTAAATCCCCTCTTAACACTTCACAGATTAGGGTGGATTTATTTTTTGTAAACCTTTCTCTATCAAAAAAAGAAATCCCCACTTCATATTTTTTCCCCTTCTTCTCAGTGATTGATCAAAAGCCAGACTCTAGGTAGGGGAACTGGCGATGAGCTCGTGTAGTGGAGTGCTTGAGGCCCTGAGCCAAAACACAGCTGGCGTTTGGGTCAAGCCCAGAGTGAATAAGATCTCTTCACAAGGCAGCAGCGCTGACTCTTAACGCTGCTGGATGGCAGAGGCATCGCGGTGCCTGGCGCAGAACACGGATGTGCTGGGAAAGCAAACAGGGGCCGTGCCAGACCCCGAGGGCTGCTGAGGCCACAGAACAGCACTGAGGTCCGGCTGCCATTACTTAACCTTAAAACCCAACAGCACTTTCCTTTGATGGAGGTTAAAGACTTGTTTCATTTAAACAAGCATGTGTTAGGTACCCGTACGGGAACCAAGAGAGAATGAACACACACTCCGCAGCACAGATCTGCTTACTACCTTTCCTGAACCATGTAATAATGATTTCCTGGCCTATAAACAATGCTGCCATTCTGTCACAGCTCAAAACTGTGGATTCATCAGTCTATAATCCAGGATGTTAAGGTGGTGTCTTAATTATAACTCAGCCTTTAAACAGGCACTGAGGAAGACATTCCAAAACCTAAAAACTTCTGGGCAGATGTTTCTCATGATTATTTGCTATAACCTCTCCTCCCTTTCTCTCCTTCCCGTGTGACCTCATGGCTACAAAGGCCAAATATACTGAGGGGATGCACAAACTGGAAAACCCCTTTCCATGGCACTGAAGCAACTGCCTGCCCTTTCCATGTGGTCCCAACGTTCAGCCCAAGCCCTGGGCTTGTTTCACTTCAAGTATGATTTCTTTCATCCACAGCATTGCTTCCCCAAACATGGATCAGGGTCCAGACCCCAGTGAGTGAAAAATAAAGATGAAAAAGAATAAAACCACCAGCAAAACCCCCTTTGCTGTTGTACGTAAAACATTCTACTTTTGTCAGGGAAAAAATGATTACTGTAATGGATTTCATGTTCTTATCTATTCCTTACTCTTTTCAATTTAAAGGAAACATTTCTGAACCTTTCAGGGCAGTAGCTGTCACTGCCATGCACAATGAGCCTGAGAACAGGCTGTAGCCTCTCTGTGTTACTGCACTAGAGCCAAATCAACTAGAATGAAAATGCACCAAAAACTGCCTCTTCAAAGGAGAATTAAAAATTAAATCAATCCCTGCACGTATTTGGAGACGCATGTAACTGGGATGTGCAACTACACCCCTTTGGGATGGTGAAGGGTTTGCTTCACACAGCTGGGACTTCACTTGCATCATAACCAGTTTGCATGCACATCTCCAGCACACAGAGAGAAGAAATCCCTAACGCATGAGGGATAATCTGCCTTTGAGGGCAGCTCTGTGTAACTGCCTCCTTCCAGGTGTAGACGCCTATGCGTCCAGCTGTGGGTGGCACCCTGTTGGCTTTGGCAGCTTGGGGCTGCTTGATCACAGGGCAGTTTCTCCTCCTGCAAGTGGTGAGCAACGTGCAGCTCTCAGCATCGTTTACTCCCATTGCAGCTTTTACTCAGGGCAACTGCTTTAATCTGCCTTATTCTCCTAGTGCAGTTGGAGCTTTTCTTAGAGAAAAGAGGTGAAGCTCTTTCCAGTTCTTACCCACCACTCTGCTACAGGAGATGAGCTGAGGAAGAAGCCACAGGCCAAAGGCAGCAAGGTAGCAGAGGGAGTGAGACTTTCATGTCTATTGACTTTGAGAGTCCTTACTTCTGGGCATCCAAAGTGACCCACTCCAAAGAGGTCTAGTCTTTCAGAGAGGAGTGTGCCATTCACCTCCCAGTCAGGCATATTCTTAACTGTTTCAAGGTGCACATCATTGATTAAGGAATCTCATATCATGACAGATGCTGCAAAACATGAGTTGAGGCACAGCCCAGGTTTTATGTAAGTCTCCTTGGGTGGCTGGCCAACATCTGAAGGTCAGAGCTAAGCCCACCATTTTCTGTAGCAGGGGATGGCAAAAATACTCAGAAATTCAAGTCAGGGAACTTCATGTAATGGTTCTTCTGGGTATCCTCAGTGCACCACAATTACCTTGGGAACATGTGGGTACATGAGAAACACAAGAAACTCTCCTCTGGTGTGACAAGGGAGCCTGATGGAGCATTACAGCAGCTGCCCTGGGGATAGCTGGAGGAGGGCTCCCACCTCTGGGGCTTTGCAAATAGGCAGGAAGACCTCAGCAAATGAAATCCTGAATATAAGCCACCGCTGTCAGTTTAGGGCTTTTTGATCTCATCTAATCAAATGTAACAACAATGAGAGAATTTTATTGCTGTACAATTAAGGAGAAAACAGTAACAAAAAATAGCTCTACAGTTCTTCAAGCATGTTTTTGAATAAAAAATAATTATCATCAAGGCTACACAGCAAGGGGGATGAGAAATAGGCAGTGCTGCGTTTTTCTGATTGCCATTGTATTAATATTTAACAATAACTTCAGTCATTTCCTTGAAGGATAATTTTCTTAAACAAACTTTTATCTTTAGTGTCTAACCCTTCTGCAAGATTTTATTCTTAAACTGATTTCTGGGGGAAAAAACCCAGACAAACTGCAACAAAAACCAGATTTATAAAAATATACAGTATCTTATTAGCTTCTGGGCGCTCAAGTGCATTTATCACATATTTAAAACAAACTTGAGCTCAGCTAAGCCCAATTATAATATCTCGCTGGGCAGAGAAATTAATTAAACAGCTGAATGATAAAGACCCCAGCAGCAAACTGAGGTTTTAAAATAAATAAGATCTTTTTTTTCTTCCTTTTAAGAAGAAGGGAAAGAAAGAAACCTATAGTACACATGTTCAAACAGTAACATAAGCAATCTTTTCAGGAGTGCAAATAAGACTACCTGGCAGGCGAACGCAGTGGTGGCTCTAATGTGGCTCCCTAACTTTTTGATTTGCTAATGTGCAACACACACAACAGCCCTTTTGCACCAACTTCAAACAGCCCTGGGATCCCAGCAGTGCAGCTCAGAGACAACCAGAACAAGGGCAGAACTTGTCAGGATTTAAGAGCTTTCAGCAAAACCCTTCAATTGCAGCTGGTACCCTATTCCATAGAAGGATATCAATTATAGATAGTGACTTGCTCTAGCAGGGCAGTCGGCACTGTCAGACGCTAGACAGACAACCATGAAGAATCATGAATCTTTCTATTAACTGTAAGAGAAGGGGGGGGGGGGAAAGGATGGATAGGTGCTATAAATAAGGCAGAGTGTCTGAATGCTTTAACACCTTGCCTTTTGGTGTATGTGTCATGAAAATTTAACCATGCTGAATTCTAAGCACATATTGCTTGAAAATAAGAGCACTGGCACCAAAATCATTTTGGTGTCAAACCCTTCTGGGTGGGTCAATAATGGTTCTTTTGTGTAGCATTTCAGTTATTTATTCATAGCAGCCTTAGTTCTGTTCATAAATTCAGTCAGAAAACACTGTCTCTTGGGACCTAAGCGCATTTTCACTAGCACCTGCACTTACACTAGTAACAGGAGGACTTTGCTACAGAAAGTAATGCAGAAAAATGCCATCACATGCTCACTATTGTGCCCAAGATTGCAATTTCTGCTCTAAAGCTATACCCCACATTCAAGCACAGATTATGTTTGTATTTACCACTTCATACTGCCATATCACACACCATTTTGTAACACAGATATTGCTAGAATCTGATTAACTCAGCTCAACCTGGCACAATTAGAATTCATGCTGAGGTACCTAACACTTGAGGAAACAAAACGGCTAGGAACATACTTCCACCTTTACCCTAAACACTTCAGTTCCTCTAAAATCCCAGTCCTTTGGGATGCAAGGCTTGGATAGAAGTCTCTTCTGTGCCATTAGATGTTTTGGGTGTGATATTCTACTATTATTCATGGCTACAAACAGTTTTATTCCCCTGAAAAACAAAAATAAACCAATCCCGCATTCATTAGGAGACTTTCTGCTGGCCTCTGTAGATTCTGAAAATTTAGCCTTATCAGGATATAAAAGGATGCTTTTTAGGTCTTTTTTTCCTGAAACTTGGCATTTTCCAAATTTCCCGGATGAACTTCCAAAGCCCAATCGGTTTAGAGAGTTGTACAGGGGCAAGAATACTCCAAATACTTCCGAGTCAAATATACGAGTACATTTTCCTTTCTACTGAATATATGCTACATACCACATACTCAGTGAAGTGGGTTACAGGGCATGAGTTTCTTGCAATACTTTGTGATGGTCTACATAGCCCGTAACTCTCACTTTCACTGTACTGCTCACTTTACTACCCACAGCATGGGCAAGTAGGTGTGTGAATACAATATGAGGTAATATCACACGTGTCGTGCTGTATAACACCAACCCAACTTCTGAGCACGTGACTGTAGCTCTGCTCATGCTAATCATCCTTTCACAGTGACAGGAAAAATAAGAAAATGGGCAGATGTTATCTGGATAAGCCTTGCTTGGGCAATTTAAGCCTTTATTGCCTTTATGTATGCAGCTGCCCCTGCCTTAATGATAAATGCCCCAGTGCAGAATCGACAAAACCAGACAGTTATCTTCACTTTTGATATCCCAGATGGCAGTCCAGCATCTTACCTCAAAAGCCCTTCAAGCTCGGCTGGAGCAACTGAGGCTCTGCTGAGTGTGCCGGCAAGCTGGGAATCACCCACAGAGCAGCAGCGTGCACAGCCAGGACAGGCAACGTGGCAGAGCTCTGCTGCAAGGCTTGAAGATTAGTAGTGTCCTACCTGTACACAAGCAAGCTCAGGCACCTCCAGACAGTGTTGAACAGCCTGAAGTACACAGCCCTGGAGCAGCAGGATGAAGACCTCATGCCCACAGGAGGGCCATTCCTTCTCTTGTGTTTGAGCAGCGTCTAGCACCATGGGGCTCTGGGCTTGGCAAGGCTTCCAGCTGCTACTGCAGTGTAAATATCACTAAGGATGTACTCATGCCACTGAGGCACGCATTCTGTGCCTAGTGCAGATGCACATATGCACACACCAAGTCAGGAACTCACCCAGTGCAAAGACACTGAGGTAAAGTACAGTTACAGCATTTGCATCTACTCAGCTTTACCCACCAGTATTTGGGTAAGAGGCATACATGAGCCACATCAGTGGGGAGGTTTTCAAATACCAAACTGCTGCCTAGGGACTGAATGCTTTCTGCTGGAGTCGCACACCTAAGCAAAGCCCAGAGTGCCTTCCCATGAAGCCCTACCAAGACCTGGACTTCTTTTCCCTAGTAGTTGCAAATGTACATCAGAGGGCTGTGGCAATCAAGGGCAGACAAAACGTGGCACAGACAGACTGGGGTGAAGGGCCAGACTTTCAAACAGAGTTCGATGTCTAAAGCCCTTTGCAATTCTGGACAGAAATAACTTGCTCAAGTCCCCACAGCAGGGCTCTGTCGGAACAGCAAAAGAAATCACAGACCAGGGCCCCATCACCGAGTCACGCTGGCTCTTACAGAGTGATTTGTGCTACTTGAATGTGATGGTTGCAATGATGAATTCATTGTCTTCAGGGTATCGAGTCAAGACTTACACCTCGTAATCTTAAATGCCATCATAACATATCTGAATCGTGAGTCCTGCCAAAAAGAACTCCTTAGATCACAGAAATATTTTTTATATCCCTTTTTTATGTCTAGAGAAACCCATTTCAGATGTTGCCATTATGCAGAAATAGAAGAAATACACTTTTTTTCAGAGGAGTCTTGCTGTTGACCCTTATAATAGTCAGATTTCCTATAAAAATCACACCAGAAACGCAGTTAAAAAAACCCACAAACAACCAAACTATCATACTGTCAATTTAAGTCATCTTAAACTACAAAACACTAGCTATCAGCTAACAGGGACAGTGGAATTCAATTATATTTTTAATCTGAAATATCACCAAATCCCCTTCCTTTTCTTTCATTACCAAGGACACCTTTATTCTGGATTTCTCTTTTATTTCATGTATTTTGGTGTAAATTATTTATCATCATCACAGACTGTTTCTGAATATTGAGAAAGGTTTGTCAGGCACCGTAAAGCTTCAGCCCTACAATTATTAGCAGATACCATGACTGTGCCTGTGCAGAGCCCCAGATGATGTCAGTTGGTCTGTTCGCATAGAATCAATGGCGAGGCCAACACTTGATCTTTTAAATGTGTCCAAGCCTTTGCAGCAGCCATTCTTATGGCATTTCTTCCCAAAAAGATATTGCGACACCAAAAGAGTCTCTCCTCACATTAAATTTTGACCTATTAAAATGTTAGGGAATTATTTGTGCAAAATACGTC
Source organism: Nestor notabilis (assembly GCF_000696875.1). Taxonomy (NCBI): domain Eukaryota; kingdom Metazoa; phylum Chordata; class Aves; order Psittaciformes; family Psittacidae; genus Nestor; species Nestor notabilis. The sequence goes on along the minus strand of NW_009911511.1, from coordinate 26,566 downwards.
CAAAGGATTCTTTTAAAATGTCATATTTTTGCCATTACTTTAGCTTTTAATAGTCTTTCATTATTATTGTTGTTATTGTTACTACTCCTGCTACCTAATAACAACAAGAAACTGAAAACACATCTTGATGAATAACACCAAGAGGCTCTCACATACCAGCAAGTGAAAGCTGGCACTGCTTTACTAAAGTCAGCTCTGCAGCATCAGTCTGCCATTTTTCATAGGGTTTGGAAATATGGTGGGTTTTTTTAATTCATTTTGTGTGGAAAAGTACACTTTTCAACAATCTATTTCAGTAGCACTGGCTATATTTTGCAATACATTTTGCATGATCTCAGGGAATTATTAAACAGTTTTCTACAATAAATACAATTCTGACACAGTAATATTTGCTGAAGATGTTCCTCTCTGATCTGTACTAGCAATTCCTTTTTTTCCAGAGTATTTGATATATTCCATGATACTGGTAATTAAGAGGTGCTGCTAGCTCAGGAGGTTGGAAATGTGGAGGGGATTGTACTTGCCAGGTTATAGTTTAGATTTTGACTTCATTTTCTAGCTTGTAACACTACAAGTCAGTAAAATCATTTCTTTCAGAGAGCTGGTAGAGAGGAAATAAAAACAAGACAGATACAACTAATATTTGGTGTAGCATAAAATAGACCATACAGTTTGCTGCTGCTAAAAAGACTGAAATAACTCAGTCTCCATGTATTTAGCCAAATAACCCCCTTCAGTTTACACACAACAGTAAATTGGTACCAAACTCTCCCCTTAGGGAAGGGGAAGAATTCCCCTCACCCATTTCTACTGTTACATTCCCTTTGGGGAGGGGAAAAAAAAATCAAACTTGGCTAAAGGTTAATAATCATTCATGTCCAGCTTACTATTACTCAATAACTATCAAAGTCTCTAACTCAAAATAGCGTTTGCTGGCTTACAGGATCAGAGCCATTACAATCTCTGTTGAAGACTTTATTGAATTTTACACTAAGCTTTAGCTGACTGCACAGGTCAAGCACTGTGGCTCTGAGTTTTCTTTATTCCCAGAAACTCATAAACCCCTCTCCAGTTTGCAGCGCTGTTAGCTAAGAAACTTGACTCAGCACAGGGTCAGAGAACCCGACCCCCATGAAAAAGGTCACGTAGTTTTAAAACCCAGTTCCTGAATACCATTAACTTACATGCACTAGCTGTTCCTGCGTGTCAAACTCCCGGGAACAGCCTTCCCAGTGGCAGTTTGTCTCATAGACCACTTCAGGCTCCTGTTTGCTTTCATCTTTGTCCCCTTCCTCTTTCACCAGGGTCATTCCTTCTGGCTGTTCCTGGGGAGAGGCAAAAAAAACAGGGGTGAGGAGAGGAGAGAGAATATTCCGAAACTGGAAAGGAAGAGAAGTGAATTACTTCAGCATTAGGAGAAAGATGATGGG
>NW_009911511.1:18271-25105 GCF_000696875.1 Nestor notabilis | reverse complement strand
GGGGGGATTATTTTACTCTTGGTTCACTGTTAGTCCGTTCTAAGCCCAAACAGGCCTGGTAAAGCAGAAACCATGTGCAGACTATACGTGTACAATCAATTTTTGGTCCGCTGAAGTACTCACTGCGGAGAATTTCTAGAAGAAATAATTCCTTTGCATTTCAATTAAATCATAAAGGCTTGGCTTCCCCCTCCCTATATTTCAGCAGCATGTTACTTGTACACTTGCCCGTTATTACTCAGTGGCACCACTGATGAAAAGGGCACTATTCATTATAGTTGAATTAACTGGAATTTGACTTCAGTACTAGGGCTGGACACAAACTACACCATCAGTAATCCACAGCTTATCTAGTGACAGTTTTGCAGACTAAAACCTTTCCAAGAGCAGACCAGTAATTTTCAGGCTACTTGTTAGTCTGTTCTTGCCCGTAATGTGTACATGAAAGGGGTGAGTGGGGAAAGAGAGCATTTAGTTTTGGGTTTTGACTTTCCACCTTTAGTTCCTCAAGGTGCCTCGTTCTCCCCAGCTTGTTATTTGCTGAGGGCAAGAGTCAGATGTTAGCATCAGCATTTGGTTCAGATTATGCACTCATGCTATTTTTCCATTTCAAGTCTGCTGAAGGATTTAGGCAGGCCTCTGCTTTGTTTTCATTTATTCACTCACAAGACTGCGGCTCTGATTCTCATCTCCCCCGAGTCCCCTGTAAATCAGCAGGCACTCTACTAAAACCAGTGGCATTAACTGGTATAGAAAGTATAGCAAATGAGACCGGAGCCTGACACTGCGGCCTCAATGCAGCACAGTGCTAACACCAGGTAAAAGTCAAGGCAGAGTAGTTCAGTTTTTGCTGAACAGAAAATATCCTCAATAAAGACCTGAATGTCTCTTCTTTTTGTCTCTTCCCTGGCAAAGGGTTGAGACTGATCAGAGGCACTTCTCCATCAGCCTCCTTCCTCTCTGCCCTCATCCTGCAACAGACCCTGTAACCTGTGAGCAGCCCTTCACTGCTCACATTTAACCCTTGCAACCCTAAGCAGGGGCTGCATGTGTACGTACTACATGAAGGGCCATGCTAGTGCAGGGAGTCTGAAAACACGTGTCACAAGCAAGGTGCATTTTCCCTCTGACAGCGAGATGAAAGGCTTATTACTGTAACATGATGGCCATACCTGCACGCTTCCTGCTCCTGGGCTGGGGAGGTCCTCGTCAGGCTTTATCTTGGAGCGCTTGTTGTGCATGGGATCTCCAGTGCTGCTCACTGCAGATTCACTTGTGGGTTTATTCTGCTGCAGGCAGTTGTTTGGTTGTTTTGGATTTTTTCCCCAAAGGAAGACAAAATTAGACTGTGATAAATATGTAGCTCCAAACAAAAATATGCAGCATCTGCTCAGCAACTTTATTTGGAGAAGCCACACTGTTAATTATATTGGATATGCAATTACATTGTGCTTCAATTACATAGCATTAACTTGTGGAAGAGCTGCATTACTCAACCTTGTAATGGAGCAGGGAGGGAACAGAAAGAGGTAATTCCTTGCTACAAACCAATGCTGGTTTTGTCAGGCCAGGGAGGGGTAGGAAGAACTTGATTTACTAAGTAACGGCAACTTCAGAAAGGCAATTCTGAGAAGTAAAATCACTGTGTGCTCAATTCAAATGAACATGATTTACTTTTTCACACTTGCAGGAAAGGTTTTGCACTTAACCTCTCCACACAAGAGCTCAGCTCTTCCACTGTGTTTCCCATTAAATGGTGAATAGGAAGAAAAACTGAACACTGTGAGGCTCAGCCAAAAAATCCCAGATGAAGTCCTGGACTCTCCCAAGTCAATAGCAAAACTACTGCTGACAGAAACAGGCCAGAATCTTGTTTTTCTCTTGCTGTGCTAGACTGAACACCATTATCTACACCTGTAAATGGATCTTGTAGGAATCCAGAGATCTTTTAGAGATATCTGAACTTGCATGGACCCCACAAAAAAATCAATATGCTTCCTACAGCAGCATGTTCTGCTTCTACGTTCGTAATAGCTAGCCAGGAGATAAACAGCTCCCAGGCTGATAAATAACCTATCCCAAGTCATCTGGAAACAAACAGCACTGGTTAATAACAGGCAAGCCATGAACAGTGATAAACTCCACAATCGGGGCCTGATTCACAGCTGCACATCCCCAGCTTTTGAGAATACACCTTGGTTTATGGAAATGATTAACACAAAAGTCGTTAACTCCAATTTTGCATAAATCAGAGAAAAAACTTTAAAACCTCTGCACTATCTCTGAGTTCTGTTGCCCACAGACTGAGTTACTCACACCTGTGTATTTTGGTCAACCTGACTTGGAGGTGAAGCTGCTCATCTTTAAAATGTTAAGTGTTTTGATGTGGTTTTCCCCTTTTCCTTACTGCCTGCCTTTATTAAGTTCCTGTGTAAGATCCAGAAGAGACAGTTTTGGAATGAGAAGTTGCTGCAGCACAATTAAATATTTATGAGGACCAAAAACCATGCTACCAATCAGGTAGCATACGCTCCTGTGATTCATAATAAAGGGATTCAAATGCTACAGCTGTAAGAGAACTGTTATCAAAGGGTCTCAGTGACAGTGGTGATTAACTGCCATCGAGGCAATGCCATTTATCTCATTTACTTCATTTTTAAATTAATGGGATGCAAAGGTGTCTTTCGTTGTCTCTCACCTGTGTGGACTCAGAAGGTCCAGAGCTGACCTGGACAGGGTTCAGCACACTGGGGATGCCAGGGATAGGTCTCTGGGTAGGAAAGGTTGGAGCAGGATGGATGAGTGGAGGGCTGTGTCCAAAGGCTGAACCTAGGGTTTGCTGACGACTTATAATTTGCTGATGCATTTGCTGGAGGGATACCGGTGTAGGAGGGTATGTGAAACTCAGAGCAGGACTGAATTTGGGAGAAAAAAGAGGGAAGATGGAGGAAAAAGATGAGGGTCACAACGGTATGAAACCACATAGATTAAACCTGTCAAATATATTGGACATATCTGCATTAATTGAAGTCAGGTTCCTCCTTCCCTCCCCCCTCCTATCTTTCTTTGCGCCCCAAAAGATGATAAATCCTGGGTTTAAATCCAGAGTTGGCCTGGATTTACTAGTGAGTGCAAAAATGCTACCATAACAAAACGTAACATTTTTTTCCTAACGTTTACCAGGAAACCACAGAAAGCCAACTGAAATAAAATTCAGAAAAACTGAAATAAAAGGCAAGCAGTTCAATAACAGCTATTTATTGCAATAACAAACTTTATATAAAGAAAAAGAATGGGCGCCTACATGCTTTATAGTACTTTTATTGATAATGCAGTTCCCCTATGTTCGCCTGTATGAAGCAGTTCCTTTAATCTTGGCTCATGCTACGCTCTTTCATATGTCTCTAGATCTTATTACAAGAGGAGAGAAAATCAATTGGTTAAATGTGTTCTGAACACCATGCTTGTCATATCACTCATTTGTTTGCAAAGATGGAAAGCTCAGTTCATCCAGAATGTCACCTAAAGAATTTCCATCAGCGCTGTTTGGTTAGAGAAACTGATGGATTAACCTTTCCCCTCTGAAATTGGTGATCAATGAGTTTCAATGTAGAAATATTCCAATGGGAAAGCGCTTCTCCTTCTTCCAGTTAAACAACATTAAATGTCTATTAAAGCCCATTATGCATGTTAATACCTGTCATCACTTCATTACTTCACCGTATTTCCCAGACTACGGTGACTTCGGAGGAAATTACACTGCCATCTAAGGACCTATTTTGTGGGTATTGCCAGAGCATTCTTTGTGTCACACTTGAGAAATAAATGGTGTGGAACGAAATCTTCACACACAGGAATATAAGATTCTACTGTAAACATCTGCCAATAACTTAAAATGATAAAAGAAAAAAAAAGTGTATTCATTATTCTTTTTCTTCCAAAAAACCACCAACCAAACGCAGTTGAAAAGAGCCATACAAATTTAAAACATTAGGTCTTAAAAGAGAGGGGTGTGAGCGTAATACCTTTCCATAATCAAGGATTCTTCTGATGTCAAAAGCGTGGATTTAATCCAAATTTATAGTCTGGAGCCTTAATTGCTGTTGCTGTTAAGTGCATTAACTGAAAATACCGTGATGCAAAAAGAGCTAAAATAATTTCAACCATTTTTAGCAGTAATTCTACAGGAATTCTGTGTTCATTAATATGACTATACCTTTTTGTCTGTTTGACTACAATCCATAAAGAGACAGCTTCAACGTGATTACATTACTATTATTGCTGGTGAGAACTCTGCATTACAATAGTTTGCCCATTTAGGACAGAATATCATTAAGAATACCCTGGGAGAATTTTACTGGTCTTTGACGAACTCTCTTTTCATTTTGCATTGTATTTTTTTTAATAAAGGGAGGCAGAAACGTAGTGAAAACAGTAACTGTTCACAGCAAGAGTTCGGGAGAAATCAGTAATAATATTCAGTTATTGCAGCTCTATAGTCCCTGCTAGTGTTCCTGTAAGCAACCATGAATGATTACAGCACAACTTAGCTAAGGTAGCCACTATGGATGATTAATAGGACATTAATCAAAAGATGCATATCAGGCCCAGAATTTGTTCACAAGCTTTCTTCTAATAGCTGATTTCATGTTCAGTGAGCTCTATGCCAGTTTGTTCAATTTATTCTTCAGTGTACAAGCCATTCATCAAAGAACATAATGATTTAACACCCCTTTTCCTTTTTAGTGAACAAACATTACTAAGTGTAACTACTGTGGTCTGTTCATTAAAAACCATACAATTACGATGTCATACATGAGGCTGAAACTGCCTCCTCACAATACCCCCACATTTTTTGCTTCTATGTATACACTGTGAGTTCATCTCATACACTTCAAACACTAGACGGCACCATCCTGAAGATGCTATCAAATCCACAACATGGAAACAATTTGGATGAAGTATTTTATTTCTCTGTGAGTGGTTAATGCCTAGGACATCTTCACTCTTCAGCTGAGTCAGTTTAATGATAAAAATAAGTGGACTGATTTCACTGGGAGCTCCAAGCACACAGATCCCTTAGAAATACAGGTTGGGTATTTTTTCCTATCTAGGTGTTTCAGCATGCTCAACAATACCTCCAGCTTTGCAAGTCCACGTTCAAAACTTTAGTAACAGTCTTCAGATCCTACTTGGTAAAAAGTCAAAATTCAGCCACAAGACATGACTGATTTAAGACCTCAGCTCAGAGATGTAGATCCTGCTCTGTGACTAGTTACATGACCACCTGCATCCCAACAGTTCAGGAGGGGGCATGAAGGAACTGCTGTGATTTGAATATATTTTTATTTCAGAAGGATGACTAGAGACTCAGGAGCTTGGATGCTGAAGAGGAACCTTTGGTCTCAAGTTGGAAACAGACTCTAGGAGCCCCCAGATGTGTCAATTAGGTACTTTTGGTCAGGAATCTGTTCTCTGAATCCTCTGCTGCACATAGAGCAACACAAAAAGTGATGATGCCTCTTCAATGGCAGAATACATTTCTAACTAAAGGACAAAAGCAGCTCTGCTTTAACAAATACAGAAGCTAGTTTCACTGGCCTGCAGCGACGTGCCTTATACCAGTACAGTACACATGCCTAAACATTAAGTAAGTATATTTGCTGTTCCCCTCCTGATATAAATAAACGCGGCTTCCATCGAAAGGATAGATTTATGTCCTCCGTATTTACATCTGCTTTAACACCATATGAACCTTCAGAAGGAGGATGCTAAGCCAGGCATTGCCCACTTCAGTCCACCTTGCAAGCAATGCAAACTTGTAGGGTATAGCAGAGGAGACAGACATCACCTTCACTAGCGGCTCTTACTGGAAAACAATGACACCAGCAGTAGATGCATTAAGGCCATGGCTGGACAGATGTGCTAAGGAAAGGAGGAATCCATGTTTCTTTAGCATCTATCATTTGCCTTGTGCTCAGCAGCAAAGGTTGAGTCTGAGGTACTTGGATTTTCCTAAGGAGCCTGGCAACCTGCGCTTCATTCCCTCTACCTCCAAACTTCAATCATCTCCAAGTGAAATGAAAAGGAGATTGTGAGGGAGCAGAGGAATAGCCAGAACAGCTGTGGGGAGTACTCGGAAATGGTGACAATGATTCAGCCACTAGGGTGATTTCTTAAATAGCTGATAGCTGCCTTCAAATAATTCTCTCCAGCTGTTTCTGGAGAGCTCTTCATAAAGCAAAATGACCTGGCTGGTTTTAACCTGTGCAAGATGCCATCACAGGGCAACCTGGACAATTTTTCTGATCTGAAAAGATCAGAAGGATCTGAAGAGAACAGAAGGTGTCTTTCTCTGCCTTTCAGAAATAATTCAGGCTGCTTGACAATGAGATTGATGTTGTGGGCCAAAAAGAAGAAAAAGAAATCAAAGTTTGCCACACTGCGAGCATGGTGTGCTCTGCTGGGAAGGGGAGACCTGAATTCCTGCCCTCCTTCCCAAAGTTTTTAATGCATTTTGTTCAGTAACTCTTGAATATGGGATGTGTGAAGAATCCCTGTAGCGCAGTGTCCTCTCAAACACCATGGGATCCTTCTGCCTTGACCAGCAGCTGTACTGCCTCTTGCTGGCCCCACCAAGCTCACACTGTTTTCTATCCAGAAGGCCACCATAGAATCACAGAATGGTTTGGGTTGGAAAGGACCTTAAGATCATCCAGTTCAAACTCCCTGCCATGGGCAAGGACACCTCACACTAGATCATGTCACCCAAGGCTCTGTCCAACCTGGCCTTGAACACTGCCAGGGATGGAGCATTTACCACTTCTTTGGGAA